>NW_024868439.1:82759-88573 GCF_013358625.1 Macadamia integrifolia
GGGGGGGGGGGGAACAGCTGTATTAAATTTTGATACTTTAGGGAAACCTTATTTTAGCCTATATAAACGTATGTAAACCTTTAAGAAAAGTTACACAAAGTGGTGGTTTGGATTTGAACCTTTGGTTGGCAGTATACGTCGTATGTATTGTATACCTTGTGTAATATTGCCTGTTCTACACATTGTTTTAGTGTTAGAAGACATAAAAGGCAAGTAAAACAAGTAAATTATGCGCCATGAATAAAAAAAAACATAATATGGAATAATTATGAAATTGTACAATGTACATGTAACATAGTCACCTAAGTCCCTACAATATAATATTGTGTGGTGATACATGAGTACAAAGTGGATCCCCTCAATAGCTAATTCCACAAATTATGGCGTGAGGGATTGAGCCCACTCATGGACTGATGGTCCTGATGAAGGCGGAAAACAGGTGAATGATGGGTTTTCTTCTTCTCACAGGAGAAATAGACGCGAAACTGTGTTTTTAACTAACACCCCAAGTCGTATAGGAAAAATGGTGCGACTTGAGGTTGAAATTTTGGTGATTAATGCTGATCCCTTAATTCACTAGGCATTCCGTATAGGCATTGTCAAAATTACTGAAATATATGAAATGTCGTCAAAATTTTGGTGAGTTTTTGAAATATACTGAATAGATTCCTATTCCTACTTTGGATAGTGTTTTAATTATGTGGGACTCATATTCTGACTAGTTAAGATAGATTTTTAGTTTTACCAAAAAATAAGATGAGTTTTAGTTATACAGGACATCTATTCCAAGCTTTTTATTCAATATTAAAAACCATGGGGAGGCTTTATGACCATACATTGTTTAATAGAAATTAAAAGTGTACTTAAAATAGGAAAGGATAGTGTAATTGAAATAGGAAACATCAATTCCCTTCGTAACAGGAATTGATGTCCTGTATAACTAAGACTATCCTTATCCTTATAATGTAAGGCTAGGTTGGACAAGTCAAACCAGCTCACAACTGTAGGATTTTTTAACCAAAGAACAACCAATATCCAAAGTAGAATAGCAACCCAAAGAAACTTAGGATTAAAAGGGAAAACCAAGTCTATAACAGCCAACCGATTACAGAACTGTTAAGAGTCTGTGAACAGAATTAACAATAGATGATGGGGTCTTAACAGGGAATGTAAGAGGCCTAATCCCAGTTGATAATATGGTCCAACACCCAAAGAAACCAACCGAAATCAAGGCAGGTCAATCGATTTCAAATCTGGGCAGAATAGGTCACTAGAAGACAAAATTGGGGAGATTTATAATATATCTTGAACCCCTGGACAGAAAATGCTCCCCTTTGGGTTGAGTTTCTCTAGGTAGGGCTTAACTTCGATCCAAAATTCATCCAAAACTGATGGCTGATTAGGTTTGGGCAGGTTCTGAAAATTGCTTACAGAATCTGCAATTTTCGGGGCAGAACTGATAAGAAAACTGAATTTAATATCTGTAGGAACTTGAGCAGATCAGTAACACTTTGTGTAGTTGAGACAAGAAGAAGATAAGCTAAGGAAGAGGACCTCTTGGGCTTCACACCGCAGAGAGTCAACTGGATCAAACACCAGTTCCATCAGCTTTGATCAAACACAAGATAACTCTTTATGGAGAAGACAATAGCAACAACCATTATTATTATTATTATTATTATTTTTTTTATCAAAATCATTCCTGCTTTAGGAGTCTCCTCTTCTTTATTTATAATGTTGAGAGGGGAGGGAATTACAAAAGTGAAGGTTCTTTAAAGGAAACCTGAATTTAGTCTCCTAATACAATACTTACTAAAAACTGAAATTAAAAACTAGCTAAATATGGAATCTAACTACTAATGGCATGACTGTAAAGAAAACAAAAATAACTTTAATTAAACCTAACTTAAAAAGAAACTAATGAAAATGAAAACCAACTAGTAATCCCGTAGGTAACCTTAAGGCCCCTCTTTTAGGCCTATATAAGTGGCCTATTTCACTCAAAACACATGGGATCAAAGGTCTAACATGTATGGAACCAATCCTAGGCTTATTCCTAATAAAATGAGCCTATTTTGGTCATGAATCTGCATCACCTTAACTGCCGCTGGTGAATTTCAGAATTTGTCTCTTTGCGTTGAGCCCTTGTAGCTGTGGCTGATGCAAATCAAAGCTTGAAGAAGAGGATGAGAATCAAATTATAAAAATAAAAAATAAAATAATAATAAATAAAAAAACTTGTTCATGAGTACTTTTGATGATTGTTCCTGACATTGTTTGCGTGAATAGTGATTTGGGTTCAATTTTCCTATTTTAAATTTATGATTTAGTTTAGTTTAGATAGGTTTCTATTTTCTGTCGTTCTGGACAGCAAGCTATCGATGGAGACTTCAAGAAGACTTTCTTGTAAAAAATTTGTTTGTCTTTACTTAAGACAAACAACTTAGTTTACAGTTTTAGAAGTTTCCAAAATTCTTTGTTTCCTTTTAGTTTGATTCTTCTTATGCGAGAAAGATCTCTTTTTAGATAGGATTTCTTAGTTTTTTTCTTTTTTTGTAATGTTTCTGTTTTTGTTCTTTCTTGTGAGGCGAGTTTTATGCCTATATAATGTAAAGACCATTAAGAGGTCACCCAATGATTTAATGATGAAAAAAAAAAAGTTTACTTTGCGCATTCCTATTATCCTGAGAGAGTCAAACAATGGTGAGAGGCCGTGGGTGAGTGACCCAATCCCCCCTCCCTATTAAACTATCTTCTTCTTCCTCTTCTCTATTTGCTATTTATTTTTTTGATGACTTGTTCCTTGATTCTGAATTTTATTGATCATATGAAGATCCTGCCAGGTATTGGATTTGTGATTCAATCTTACATTATTTGGTATCAAAGCCTAATTGAAGATGGAACCAAAAGTTCATTACTTTTTGGGACAGAGGGATCCCTACCAATTCCTTGATTGGTTAGATTCTCTGGAGGAATATTTTGTCTACTACAGCTTGATAGAGATACGGAAGTTTCAATTTGTTTACTACCAATTGATTGGTCGTGCTAGAAAATGGTGGAGAATCCATACGGAGCGGCTTCGGGTTAGAAGACGTGAGCCTAGGGCTTGAGTAGAGATGATGCATGAGTTGGAGAACCAATTCATACCTGAATATATATATATATATATATATCCAAAGAAAGCTCTCCCTTTGGAATGATTTCTAGCAGAAGGCATTTCCAGTTGAAGAGAACCTAAAACAATTATTAGACCGCATGTTCGTTCTTGAGCAACAGTTTGAAGCTAACTTTGGTTGCCTCTATCCTCCACCTCCAACGGATGCTACCATGGTAGCCATTGAAGTTTTGAAGATGGAATAGAAGCAAGAGAAGAAACCTCGTTCAAGAAGTTGCAACAATTTCTGTCGTGGAGGAAGAACTAGTCTTTGATGTTCCTATTACAAAGACTCATATAGAAGACTTCGATTGCAACAAGGTTGCAACAATGGATAATGGGGTCGAGACCTAGGAACTTGGCACTAAAACAACTGTGATGATTGTGAACATCCAAGAAGAAGATCCTAAGGAGCTCGAGATTGACAGTGTGGAGGTCTAAGGACACGATGTAAGAAGCTATGTGGATGCGGCAGTCAAGTACCCATTTGATATTGAATTTGATCACACTTGTTTCTAGAAACATAAATCAAAATTTATGCCTGTTTACAATTCTAGAAACGACTTTGACAAAACAAGTCGGACTTGTTTCGTCGTTTCTAGAAACAAATTTGAGAGAAGAAAAAGGCTGTTGTGCTCGATAAATCTATCAATTATTTAAACCGAAAAAGAGGCAACTGAACCCTCTCTCCCTTTTGGGCGTCCAATGATACTATTGGGTTTTTTAGTGGCATTATGTCTGCAAAAAAAGTTTCGAGAAACAGGTTTATCAAACACCAAAAAATCCGTTTCTGTTTCCAGTAACGTGAAAAGCCGTTTCAAGACACAGAAACAGCAGAAATGTTATGAAACGGTGCCTTATTTTCCTTTTTTTGTTATGTTTATATTTTTTCTTCTTTCTTGTGAGGCAAGTTTATGGCTATATAATGTAATGACCCTTGAGAGGTTGCCTAATGATATTTGATGATGAAAAAAAGTTTGATTTGTGTGTTCCCATTATCTTGAGAGAGGTTGTGACAGAGAGAATAAAATAATGATGAGAGGCCGTGGGTGTGAGACCCAAGCCTAAGAGAGACTACCTTATCACCCTTCTCTATTACTTATCTTCTCTATTTGCTTCCCAAGTTCACATGCTTCACACTCAATATTTCACGTTTGTTACTTGAATCTGAAATTCGTTTAGAAGATCCTACCTGGGATTGGATCAGTTGTGATTCAATCTTACATTAGTGGTGTGATGTGGGGCACTCTCTCTCTCTCTCTCTCTCTCTCTCTCTCTCTCTTATTTATTCAAATTTCAGTTTCCATTCTGTTTTAGAGAGAGCTGGCCTTACTCTAGTAGGGCTACAATCAATTGGGTGGTGGTTCACGAGGAAGATAAAGAGGGACCCGGAGCCCTACAAGATAGATTTTTAGGTATACAGGACATTTATTCCTATTATGATATGAATAGATATTCCTATTTCTTTCTTTCCTATTTCAAGTACACTTTCCTGTCCTATTGCAAGTACACTTTTAGTTTCCCTTACCCCTAAAAAAAAGTACACTTTTAGTTTCTACTTAAAGAATGTATGGTCAATAGCCTTGTCATGGTTTTAAATATTGAGTAAAGCTTGGTTTTGCTCCTATGTTCTAATTTGATTCAGAATAGCTTCTATGAGATGCAGCAGCAATCTAAGCAGTGGCTGATGGGATTTCAGTCCAGTTCCAGGTGAGGTGCTTGGTTCATAACCAATCTTTCTTCCATTCTTCTTCATCTTATTTACCATCAAACTGTGTTAGCATATTTTTAACTTTCTATTCTCTTATGCATACCTACTTGCTGGAATTTCAGTTCTCTATAGTTTTCATCTGAGATTTCAAATCTGATTTCATATATGGTAATCGGATGGTATTCTAACACCACCATGTTTTCAAATTTTGATTATTGTGCTGATTTCTTAGAGTCCCACTTCAAGTTGGATTTCTAGTTCTACCGTATTTTAAGATCAGATTTGATTTTCTATGTTAACTCAGTATTTTTATATTGCTGAAATCTGTTGGTGTTCTAAAACGCTTTAATTGCTGGTTTGAACTGATCCCCCCATCGTTTATAACTTCTGGAATTCTGTTTTAAGGAGTCTTGTTTATAATAGGATACCTTTTAACTCCAGATCCGACCATTGGATGAGATTCATCTTTTGAGAAGTTATTCTTGGCCATACTTTTGACCTTCGACCACAGTTTTAAGCCCATCTGAGTTTCTGATTCTTATTTAGCGAATTTCTCTTGAAATATGGTTTCTAAACCTGTCACTGTGATTCGGTTTTTATTGGATTTCTGAGCCAACTAACCTTAGGCTTCTAGAAACCCATCAAGTGCTATCTGAGCTATGGCTGGAGTGAGCCAAGGCTTGCTGAGATGGGCAGCCTGATGGAAACCATCAACCAAATGCTGAAAGTTTTCAAAACCTATCTGGTGACAATAATCAGATATGAGAGTTCTTCTTGTCATAGAGCAACTTCTTGATTGTTCTAATCCATACCCCTCACCTAATATTCTTGAACATCCCAGAATTGAGGAAGAATTACCATTTGATTCAACTGCCAATAATACAATGAGAGTTTACAGAGGATTTACTTTTGCCCTTACCATCCCCCACCCCATCCACCCCACCGCCCC
>NW_024868439.1:88593-107253 GCF_013358625.1 Macadamia integrifolia
AAAAAAAAAAAAAAAGAAAGAAGAGACTTCAGGGAGGACATTTGAGAGTTGCTATGAACAGTCCCTTTTTTAAGGATACCTTGCATGGTATATTTGAGGTTTGAATAATAGGACTAGTTGATGACATCCAGGTCCCAGAAGGTAAAGCTCGAGTTGAAAGAGTACTATAGGAAACTCAATCCCCAAGTATTCTATTGCTAGTTTGCTTGTTTGGATGGTTACTTCGACTGGTTTACTCTGTCAGAGGATAGAAAAAAGGTTCGCATGATAAAAGCTGATAACACCAAGTAGAGAGGGGGAAAATCATTAGAACAGGTTACGGGCACGTGATACAGTAATTACCAAGGCAAGTTGAAAGATGAGTTGAAGAACAAGTATCTGCCAAGATATATCGTCACAAAAAGGTTTTCCTTCACTTCAAGAGCTAGATTCTACAGTCAAAGATAAAGATGAAGAAATCATAGAAGCCTGCGATGACAATGAAGAGACCGTGCTTGAAGATTTTCAACACTCAGACAAATTCTGTCATGGAAGATAACCTAGCAGAATTCAAAGAAGATAACGAAGATAAGTTTGCAGCAGTGATACTAGATGAGGTTTTGGTTAAGGAAGACTTCGAGAACACTCCACATGAAGCTGTGAATATTCAAAATGTTGTTCTCGTTGTTGAGGAATTTGTTGAGCTCATGATTTCACCTCACTAATTTGAAGAGAGTTTTCAGGGTTGAAGACTTTACTCCTTATATCCCTACATCAGCAGAGTTTTGTTTGAATAAAGCTTGGGTTTGCTACTATGTTCTGTGTGATTTATAGCTTCTGTGAGATGCAGTAGCAACCCTTGGTTAGGTGCCAAGGTAGGGTTGATGGGATTTCAGTCTAGTTCCAGGTGAGATGCTTGGTTCATTTCCATCTTTCTTTCTTCCATTCTTCTTCACAGAATAGCTTCTGCGAAATATAGTAGTAACTCTATTAGAATACTATTTCTAAGTTAGTCTGTTCTTATGCATGCATACTTGCTGGAATTTCAGTTATCTATAGCTTACATCTGAGATTTCAAATCTGATTTCATATTTGGCAATTAGATAGTATTCTAAATACCCCCATGGTTTCAAAATTTAATTTTTTGTGCTAAATTTTTAGTGTCCTACTTCAAGTTGGATTTCTAATTCTAATTTATTTTAAGACCAGATTTTATTTTCTGTTTCAACTTTTTTTTGAATGAATAAATATATTAAAAGTAGAAGAATATACAAAGGGGGGAGAGGGGGAGAAGGATTTCAACATACTATTCTTATATTATTGCTGAAATCTGTTGGTGTTTTGTATGCTTCAATTGCTGGTTTGGACCCCATAAGATCTGCTGTCAATTGTCACTTCTGAAATTCTGTTTTAAAGAATTCTATTCGTAGTAGGATACATGTATAACTCCAGATCAGGCCATTGGATCAGATTCATCTTTTGAAGAGTTATTCTTGGTGATACTTTTGACCTTCAACCAGAATTTTTAGCCCATCTGAGTTTCTGATTCTTGGTTATCAAATTTCTCTTTAAATTTGTTTTTCTAAACCTGTCACTGTGATTATGGTTTTATTTGATTTCTGAACCTAGTAACCTTAGTCTTCTAGATACCCATTAAAAACTCCGAGTAATAAGATAGGGGAGAGAGTTACCCTAGACTAATACTCTTCAATCAGAATTTGAAAAGGTGTGGAATGGATTAGTAGTTTACCACCTGTACAGGTACAACAAAAGATAAATTAATAGTAGTGAACCAATTGCTGGTTCAAAACAAAACCAGAAAACTGGTTTAATCAAGAATTGCAGGCTAAGATTAAGCCTTTTTCTTCTTCCTACACTAGCACTTGAGGGATTAATGGAACTTCTTGATTGTGCCATGGAAGTGCTACAAAATATTATTTTGGCTTGGATTGGTGGTGTTCTATAATTAGTTTCCTCCAATTATGTTTGAATTTATTTTCTGGCAAAGCTGAAACTAATGAACCTTAAGAAGTGGTTTTGGAATGATATTTTTATTTTTTTATCAAATGATAAGTGTCTTTTGAAAGGCTGGTTGGTCAAAAAAGTTTGAAAAAGCTATCTTGTACATAGTTATCAAGGCGATCAAGGAGTTTGAGGCCCTTCATAAGCACTTAGGCGCTAAGGCGGCCGCAGGGGATTCTATTGTTCTTTCTTTTATATAACCATTTCATTTGGCAGAAATAGCATATTAAAAATATAATTTTACTAAATTAATATTAAAGCATCATTCCAATGCAAGATATTCATCAGAAAAAAAAAAAAAAATCAATAAAGTGAATAAACTTGCTAAGTTCATCTATAAAGAAAAATGGACTGTTAAAATTTGTAAATATTTATTATACTTAACCTCTATGGTGCCAAAATGAGTGCCTTAGAATGAAAGAAAGCATGAAATAAACTAAAAATGCCAAAATCATAATTGTCACTGCACCATGGTGACCCAAGGCGGTGGAGGGGTGGCTAATCGATTTGGCGGTGAATCGTCCTCTATGGCGTTGCAATGGCGATCAAATCACTTATTTGTTATTTTTTATTTTTCTCATTTTCTAAAGTTATTTTGTATGTTATAATATATACTCTGGCATAAAAAATCAATCAACATTAAGCAACATCAAGTTATAAAAATCAACATAGTCACGTTCACATCAAGTTATAAAAAATCAACATGACTTATTGACATTTAGAGAAATGCTCTTCTTCTATAATAAGTTTTATTGGTCAAATGATTTTATTTTTGGATGAGACTTTTTGTATTAAGTATTACACAAAACTAGTTTTCCAACAAGTCTAAGATTACTTAAATCTGAGTTGTTATGAAAAAGTAATGTTCCGGTCAAATTTATTTTAAAGTGTGCAAATGTTATTAAATTGCTTGAATGGAAAAATCTTATTGACATAAAAACAAAAGATTATTTTATCGAACTTTTGGTTCTTATCAATGTTCTTCTATGATAAGATTTATAAAATTTTCAGAATTGAGAAAAATCGTACCATTCGAAAGTTGAAAATCGCCCTACAACAAAAAATTCAGTTTTTGTTCTTGGACCCTGGGGATTGATTTTTTATCTTTTTAGAATTTAATTTTTAAACTATTTTTATTGGATTCAAATAGGGGGTATTTGCTTATTTATGAATAATATCTTAATTAAATAAAATAAATATTTACTTAAATGGTATTCAAAAAATATAAGGTGGCATACAGTGCAATAAGGCGATAGCCTGGGACCTAGGCAACGTTTTTAACTATGGCCAAAATTAAGTAATCTTTAAAGCTTAAACAGTCAAATACTTAAAAGTGAATAAAAGTATAAATGTAGTCCCATCCAAAATTTCAAATACAAATTTTTCATTACTCCAAAGTTCAATCCAAATCAGCAAGTAAATTAAAATTAGGAAAGAACCCTGACCATGTTCCTTATGCTCAGACAAAGCTGGGCATGAAAATATCCAGCTGGCCGAATGTTGTAAGAATTTTTTGGAATTTTCGTTTCAGCTTTTGATACTTACAACTTCATATTGAAATGCATCCTTTTAATAGAGCGGTTTTTTTTGTCTTTGTGATCCATAGCCAGTGTAAAATATTAATTGTTGTATCTTTTTATTTTTTTGTTACTTTAGTATGCTGATAGGCAGCTGTTTACTAAGTTGTTTATGTGGCATACTTTGCAGATGTAAAATAGGAGATGCAAAGTTGGTGAGGCCAGATGATTCTTGATGCATGGTATTTTTGGCTTTTCCATAAGATGGTTGTTATGAAGCAGACATTCTTAAACCTTCTGACCTTCCTGCCAGTGAATTGTGTTTGTTTTCAAGTTGCAGGAGAGGCTACAACCTTTTAACTGGATTTATTCTTGCCATAACTTGGATCTTGATCCTTATTTGCAGGTTCTTCTCCAACACAGGCTTGTATGATATTATTAGCATAATAGTGGTGACGGTTGGTTTGCTTTGTGTAGCAAATGTACATTGCTAACTAAATGCTACTCATCTCAATATGCCGATTCATGTTAGGTTTTATTGTTGGCTCCAATTGTTAGCATTCAAGTGGGAAAGGGTTAGGTTTAATTGTTCTGGGTGGGGGTCTTCATATGCATTAGCCATGGTGAATGAGATGAGCAAATTTGGCAATCAAGAACTTGTTGGCGGTGCCTGTATATGGTAATGTTGTCTGTAATGTTAATTTGCGGTCATAGTAAATATTATCATTAGGTTGGTCTGACCATGTTTTAATTCTTTGCCTGTTTCGAAATGGCTCGAACTTTGGTATGCTTGGAAGCTGATGCACTGAGCATTTGAGTAATCTCCACACTGGTAGGAGGTATTTGTGTCACAGAACTCTTATCTTATGGCTTGTTTTAAAATAATCAGTGACTGCGCAGGTTAATAGCTTTAATGCCAACCTCCGGCAACTATTAGAATGGTATACTAGGTTTCTCGTCCACCCGCATATATGTCGTTTGGGGAACTACAATGGATACCCGTGATTGGAGCTACGAAGTAGATTGGGTTGATGTTTGAGTGGCATCTTTAGATCACTGTATGTAATCTTGGTTTTTTTTTTTTTTTTTTTTTTTTTTTTTTTTTAATTCGAAAGAAAAAAACCATGGATTAGCTAATAAAGTTGACAATCCTACAAGCGCACAGGGTTTTAGAAGTCCTAGTTGCTTACTATCATTTACACAACAGTGAAGTTTAGATGGGATATAGCCTATTTCTATTTTGCATGCAAAAGTAGCTCATGGCCACATCAAAAAATTATCCTTATGTAGTAAGGCATCAAGTTCATCTAAGTCGGTCAAAATACTATCGATTACCCACAGAAATTGCTGTAGCCTGATCAGAAGTCCCATTGTCGTTGCATCAGTACCCTCTCTTGTTGTAGAACATGATCTGGTGAGGGGGTGAAAGCCTCCAAAGTAATCCTGTTTATTATTAATATAGAAACTAAAGTAAAAAAGAAGGCTTGCAGGCCTTAAGCCTAATTGTCCAGCTGCCCAGATTGTTTGAGCAAAGTCTCAAAAGAACACATGATATGGATTTTCCTGCCCTTTATGGCATAAGACCATAGGTAGTGTCTCCATCCATTTATGTAGGTTTTCCTTTGTGGGTATTCCATCCAAAGTCAATCTCCAAAAGAACAATTCTGAGTTTCCGGAAAAATTGCCACCGTTGTGAGCAAGGCGATAAATAAGAACATATATAAATTGTCCGCTTCTATAACGGCAGTCAAAATGATACCAAGAAAGCATCAAATTGAGAGATATGCAAAAGAATACTGATAAGAAAATGGAAAAAGGATGGAAGAGCCAAATAAGAGTTACCTGGTCCTAGAGTGGTCTCCCTTCCACTTTGAGCACAAAGACGGTACCATCTGCAGCGCCTTGATGAGAAGATTCTGTACATGGCGGTGCCGCCTCCATAGTGTTAATTCCCTTCACCTTGAAGTAGTCTACTAGATCGTTAAGGAGTTTTTCAAGGTGGTCAAATAGGTTGATGAATTGAAAAAGGGTCTCAATAGTAGGGTCAGCATCCAAGAGAGAACGGGGACGCTTAAGGGGTCGGGCAAAAAAGATTCATTGAGGCCAACAGATCCAGTTGGGATAGGAAAAGGTTGCAAATGGTGGAGGCAGTATTGGAAAGACATGATTTTGCTTGGAAACGCACATCTGGAAATTCAAAGGAAGTGTGTTGCGGGGGAGTAGGCTTAGGGGGATGGCACATTCAGTCAACATTGGATCAGTACCAAAAGGAAGCGACGGTCGGTAGAACATGTTGTCGCAAAGGTTTGAATAGGGGTAGGTACATGAGGTTGAGATGCTGGAATCGGTGTGGGAAACGGCCGGGATAAATTTAATCTGAAACATTGATGAGGGTGCTAGAGAAAGGGGAGAATTCGCCCAAAGAGAATGGCTTTTCGGGTCCAGGGATAGGGGTTGCTGAGGCCAAACTTGATCCCTTGAAGGAGATGAGCCAGGGACATTCATTAGACGCCCCTGAGGAGATACAAGTGAATCCACAAACAACCCAGAGGAGCACAGAGGTCCAACTGAAACAGCAGCAATTACCACTAGGCTGGGTTCCGGCGAAGTGTGCAACTCAGAGCTACACACCGGAATCGCAGGCATAGAAGTAACCGAGCTGTGAGGCAAAGGAGCCACTGGCAAGGTCTGAGAATTAGACGGGGAAGGGCGGTAATTCCCCATAATTGGTTTAGTAATAACAGTCTCATATTAGGGAGCGGGGTTCTTACCACTGTGCGATTCATTGAAGAACAAACAAACACTTCAATCATGAGTAATTCGGCCACAAAGGGAGCAAATACTTTCCAGTTCGGAAAGGAACTTGACAGGAGTCGTAGATCCATCCGGAAGATGAAGTGTAGAATAGAGACAAATGGGTCTTGTTTTTTTGAACCAAATTTTGACTCTTGCAGTTTCGAGAGGGAGTCCTAATTCAAAACAAGAGGATGGAAACTCAAGCCCTTTACCGAGGCAGGATACGGCGTTCCGGATCGCATGATACGAATACCCTGCTGTGGGTATATCAAGTACTTGCAGCCATAGAGGTAAGAATTCACGTTCCTTGATTGCAAAATGTGAGTTCAAAGAGTGATAGCCCAGCTGAAGAAGAAACGAGTCACACCATCAGGGAGCAGCCGAGTAGATGGTATTGCGGGTCTCCTTGGTGTCGAAGTTCGCATAGAAGAAGCCGTCATCAGTGGCACAAATAAAGAGAGCTCCTCTGGGTTCCCAAATGGAAACCAAGAAATCTCGCAGTCTTTCACGATTAGGGAAAGAGGACCCGACGACAGAGCCAAATAAGGCAGTGGAAGAAGGAAACCATGGCTTAGAGGGGAGTTCCTCCAGAAGGTCTAGCAAAGGAGCTCCAAACTGCTAAAGGCGATGAAGCAGAGGGTGCAGAAAGGGAAGGGGGAGACGTTTTTCCCATTGAAGTCAAGAGGGTTAATGGAGAAGACCAACAGAGCAGGGAAGAGGGTTGAGAGGGGAAAGCCGGTGAACAAGGGTAATGACGCCTTTTAAACAGGGTAAAATACGGAAAATAATCCTCTGTTTTTCTCATCCCTGTTTTTCCTTGTTTTGCTACCTGTAGAACACGACACGTGGACAACTTTAAGACCAACGCACCGGATGTAATAATCCTCACCCAACCTTGATCGTTGGATCCTCTGTTGTCCACGTGTCGTGTTCTGCAGGTAGCAAAACAAGGAAAAACAGGGATGAGAAAAACAGAGGATTTTGATCCGTAAAACACGGTTTCAGATGGGCGATACAAATAACAGGCAAACCGAGGAAAGGTGGGGGTAAAAGTGGAATATGGAAGGTTAGGGGTAGGACAAAGAAGAACAAAATTGAAATTCGCACACCAAATGGTGAGGGATGCTGAAGCCGTTTAAAGATCCCAAGGGACTAAACACCGATCAGAGGGAATAGCGGGGAATCACTCACAGGACCGTCAGGTAACAGGAACGATGTGGAGGTGGGAGTAGCATTGTGGAAAGGGAATTAGCAGTGGAAAGAGAGACAAATCAAGAGAGGAAGAATAGAATTAGGGAGAAGAAGAGAATAGTATGGGGTGGAAGTGCGAGGGCTTTCATCTATTGAATTGTGATCTAGTGTTGGTGACGGCCATAACCGATGTGTAAAAGTGCACCTATTTGGCTGATTGCGCCTAAAATCCTGTTGGTATGTCCCTATGAGCCTGATTCTAATTATCATAGATATTTTTTGTTCCTTCCGATAAAGGAGGGTCCCCTCATCCTTTGGAGTGGGAATATTTCTTGACGGAACTCGCAATCTGTTTCCACTTCAAAGAGGGTGGGATCCCAAGGAAGAACAAGGTTAGTATCGCGATGCCATAGCTTTGTATTGTGGAGCCTTAGGTCATGCAGTAAATGAGCATAAATCTTCAGCCTCTTTTCAGTTCAAATACCCTAGTCAAACTTTGGAGAGTATATACAAAAGTCATTTAAGTGGATGGTCTGGTGCATCCTGTGAACTATTTGGGTATCCCATGTGAGATTGGAAAGTGCAAGCGAGCAATCTTTCAACATATTAAAGATAGGACCATCAATGAGAATGTTGGATGGAAGGAAAAAATCTTATCCCCAGTCGGAAAAGAGGTGATTCCCATGTTTGTTGTGGCGGCTATCCCCTTTTATCATATATCAAATTTCATACTCCCCCATGGTCTCCTGGATGAGATTAGCAAGGCAGGATGTAACTTCTTTTAGGGCAAGAAAAAGGAAGAAAGGAAGATTTATTGCATAGGAAATGACTGCCTTATCCCAAAGCTTGACAGAGGTCTTGGACTAAAAGATCTAAGCATTCAAAATCAAGATTGCTCGCAAAGCTAGGATGGAATTTGTTTACAAATGGTGATTCTATGGGGGCAAGACTGATGAAAAGCATTTACTTCCCCTATGGATCTTTCTTCCTTGCCAAAGTAGGGCATTACTTATCTTGGGCTAAGAGCTTTCTTCCTTCTTGCAAAGACTGAGTGTATTATCCAAATCTCGATAAGCTCAGAGGGATGTCAAGATAGGTTGTGTTGGGGTCCTTATTCTAACGGTATCGTTGTGTTGGGGTCCTTATTCTAACGGTATCTTCTTTGTTAAATTGGCATACAACCTAAGGACTCAGCTTTCTCCTTGCACTTCAAGTCTGCAAAAAAGGCTATCTCGTGCCCTAAAGAGGTATGGACAATTACTTGGAAATAAAAAATCCCTCCCACATTTAAAACATTTTTGTGGAAAGCTTATTTGGGAGCTATTGGTGTTTTGACTAATTTGATTCACTGACATATTATGGAGTCAGATACTTGTTTGGGTTGTGGCCTTAAGGCTGAGATGGTGGACCATGCCCTATTGTATTGCTCGTTGGCCCAACAAACGTGGTTTTCATTTGTTGTGTTAGAGACTGCTGTTAAGCCCAACTCCTTTTTTATTGATTGGAATATGAAATAAGACGCTTGAAAGGAGTTTTAAAGGAGACCAACATAATTTTTTTTGCTTCCCATGCTATGATCTTGTGGGAAATCTGGAAGTCTAGAAATTCCAAGTGCTTCAAGACCTCTTCCCCTCCCTTCTGAGCATGGATTACTTCTGTTAATGTTATACCCATGTCCAAATCTAACTAACCATTTCATAGTGATAGATGATGAGTCAGAGCTAACTAGCACCAGTGGCCTCTGGTTAGCAGCAATCTACCGCCGAGAAGGAAAGAATAATCCCTTGTATCATTGTTCGCCATGCTGACAATACTGGAAAGGATTCAAACCTCCCATGAAACTCGGGTAATACTACTAACACTAAAGATATCCTCTCCAGTTCAACATGTTGGGAAAACCTCCTATTGAGGCTAAGGAACTCATATGAGGGGCTAAGATTGGGAGAGTAGCCCAGAAAAAGGGGCCTTTTTTGAGAATCAAGTGATACAACCAATCGATCGGTTGCACCACCCGAAGACTATAAAATTGTCCAAATGAAGTTAATGGGATGTGGAGCCCATGACACCTACCCGTTTGCCTTGAGACCCCTCCAATGGGTGTCCAAACTTACCTAGTGATGGATTAATAGACATGTGCCCCGTGGAGGTAGACCCACACTGTCAAACAAGAGATTGACCTCGTTTGGCCAAAACCCATTTTTCAGCCAAACCGGCTATAGTCAATAAATGAGCCTATATAAAGCCCACTTGCTTCTCCATTTTCTCATTTACTCTTGTTGCAAGTGAAGAAGGAAGGAGAAGAAGGAGAAGAAGGAAGGAGCTCAACTTCCAAGCATTTCTTGAGGGTCTCCCTTCTACTTTGACAAGGTAGGTTCTCTCCCCCTCCCTTGTGCAAGTTTTTGTTGTAACTCGACAGTCACTGAGAGGGGGGGTGAATCAGTGAATCCAATTTCGATCTCCAAAAACCTGTCTGATGTCTGACCAAGAAAAACCTGATATACCTATCCCTGTTTGCACACAGTCGTATGCACACTCAGCCTCTCATAGGCACTTTCAAGTGTGCACACCCATTCCACATTCCACGCACTACAATATAAAATACAAACAACAAGCACCCACAACATAGGGTTTTTACGAGGTTCTGCAATTTGCTTATATTTCCGGAGTAGTGCCTGTAAAGGCTTCGTACCTACTCAATACACTACTTTTGACTGCACCCATAGTCAGGAACATCCACACCCAATTTTCTCAAGCCGAAGCTGAGATGGCACTCGTAGTGCCGGTACAATGTGTAGCACCCACTACACGGGAGCGCCCACTCCCGGTGCTTAGCACCCACTAAGCACTCAATAAATTATACAGTAAATTTGGGCTTATATCAATACCCTATAGCTAAGCCTTGCCTAGTAAATACATCCATAACTAGCTAGCACACTTACAGTTCATCCACAACTAACCTAACATGTAAACATTCATCCACAACAAAATGACAGCAGCATTAAAAAAAAGGAGAATCCAAAACCAAATTCATGCAAAATGGAAACGGCGACAAGCTAGGAATGATAGGGAATCTATAGACATGATGCGCGGTAGGTGACAACGCAGAGAAACATGCCAAAACAGTAAAATGACAGCAAAAGCAAGAAGCATAAATAAAACGAGGGAATTCAAGTCCAATGCGCAAATTCGAACATAATGGAGAACAACCGGAAACTATAGGACTAAGACAAAATGACATAGTAGTGGGGTCACGAAAGTACAAGAACATACCCAAATAGACTATGGAGTTCCATGAATACAAGTATGGGATGAAAATCAAGGAAACCAATACAAAAAAAAGATGGATTTTCATGAAAATACATGGGGATTCCAAGCATAAAGAATGATTCATGAAATCTAAAGCATATCAAGCACAAAACAAGTGAAATGAATCACAAAGGAGTTATCAATTGGAGAAAAGAAAAAAAAAAAAATTTAAGAAACCCCCAAATTTGGAAACCTAGGGCACGAATTGGGGTTTTCTCCAAATGAAGAGATAAATTCCTATAAACTACAAATGACCACAGTAGAAGCATCACAATCACATGGAAATACTATTCTATGGTGAAAAATATGAAAAGGAAACCTAAAAAGTAAACCTTATGCATGCATTCTACCCCAAATGGAAATTCTGAGAAAAGAAGAAGGAGGAACTTACTTGAAGGAGGGTGAGTTGACTCTTCTCTAAAGCGCCGAGTGGATGAGTAGACTCGCGAGTAGAAGCGCTGAGGAGACCTCCAAGATCGCCCAAGGAAGAAAGGAAGAAAGAGAAAGGAGATGGGGAAAGAGACAAACAGAACAGGGCCTGTAGGGCCCTGTTCGTGTTTTTACACGGGCAAGACCGGCGGGTATAACCGGTGGGCCCCTACCCGTCGGTGTGAGGCACTAGGACCGGCGGGCCCCTACACGCCGGTGCAGCCCACCGGTTGTGAAAATTTGAAAATTTAAAAAATTTTTCCCTTCTCTCCTCCTAGCATGATTACATTGATCCTCATTATTGATTATTATTCCTATGATTAATGTGCTATGGTCAAGTGAGACCATTGACATATTTGTTGGGGCCTTTGCCCTATATCTTGGAATTAAGCTGCAGTTATTTACAGGCTATCATACACTACCACACCTTATGGGATGGCATGAACTTGTGTGCCAAAATCAATTCTACGGTGTTTAACCAGTGTGGTGGGTGATATGTTCCAGGTACAGGAATACGATGGTACGTACCAGATCCGGTAGTAATGCCCGAGGTACCTCGCGGGGTCCTCGTCCTGTCGGTCAACCACAAAATCCCAGGAGGTCCCGCTCTCTGGGGCATGCCTCACCTCCACTATCTCCAGAGACTCTTGGTCAGGGTGGGGCACATGGGGACCCACCTATGACTACACTCCCGGACCCTCCACCGGTCATTACACCGGGAGATGTTGCTACAATAATTTAGCAGTCCCAACAAGCTTTTCAGCAACAAATGCTTCGGCAACAGTAAGCATTTATGACTGCCATCCAGCAACAGTTGGACTTTTCTCAACCGGGTCAACCTCCCAGGGTACTCACTCCACAGGACCCGCCTGTAGGGTCGGGAACGGGACCACAAGTGGGAGTTACACCCCTAATCCCACCATTCTGTGTTCCTCAATATGGGATGCCTCCTCCATACTCCTACTATCCTGCCTATGCTCCTAACTTTCCGACGACGAGTAATACGTCAAGGGTAGGAGAGTCATTCAAGAGGAACTTACTACCTGTATTCTCTAAGGTGGGGAGTGATCCTCTGGAACCGGATCAATGGATCCAAGAATTAGAGAAGATATTTGAGGTGCTTGAGTGCACGGACGCACAGAAACTCATTTGTGCTGGTTTGCAACTCAAGAAGGAGGCAAATTCTTGGTGGCAAGCCTCCAAGCCTATATTGTTGGCTGCTCATCCAGAACCCACTTGGGAGCAGTTCAAGGAGTTGTTCTTGGACAACCATTATCCGCGTAGCTTCAGAGACCGAAAGAAGACTGAGTTCATGGCCTTAGCTCAAGGAGGTAAGACTGTCCTTGAGTACCAACAGCAATTCGAGAGCTTGTTTCATTTTGCCCCAAGGCATATGAGGATAGCGGAAGAGAAGGCAGCAAGGTTCCTAAAAGGCCTAAAGGCATCTATTGGGTCTGTACTTGAGGTACTGGATTTGACCGAATATGGCCAGATTGTGCGGAAGGCCAAGACCATGGAAGATAAGCAAAAGGGTGAACAGTCCCTCACCCCTGGACTGTGGAAGAGAACAAATCCATTCCCAGATATGGGAAATTCCTCCAAGGCATACCGCGGATCATACAGTTATGAGCCTATGTATAGGCAGCCCTATAGGCCATCTGGCTACCCTCCTAGGCCAGTTGGTGGTTCGGGTTCCGCCTCTTTTCGCCCGAACACAAGTGTGGCACCTACAGCTCCACGGCCACCTCGACCTCAATCTGCAACGGGTCAAGTGCAGTGGGGCCCCGCTCCAGTCCTGACATCTCAGATTCGTTGCTTCAACTACCATTCATATGGGCATTATGCGAAAGACTGTCGGGCCAGACCAGCCTTGCCCTCCAGTCAGCCCTCTGCGTACCGACCTCCCTTACCTCGAGGGAATCAACTGTCGAGCAGGGAAGGATGTATGCTCTATCAGCCGAGGAAGCTGAGGCCAGTACAGAAGTAGTTGCAGGTACATTTTAAATTAAGAAATTCATTATGATTAATATTGATGACCTGCTAAAATTATATGCATTGTTATACTAGGTATCCTACCCATATCAGGCATTCCAGCCTATGTTTTATTCGATTCAGGAGCTACTCATTCATTCGCATCTAAGAGATTTGTAGAGAAACTTGGGATGTCACCCAGAATCCTAGACCATGGAATGATTGTTAGTATGCCTACTGGTAAAGTTGCACAGTTGAAGGAAGTGTATGGGCCGTGCCCAGTGGAAATTAGTGGGAAGAATCTTGATGCACAACTCATTAAGTTTAATATGCAGGATTTTAATGTTATATTAGGTATGGATTGGTTGTCGGCTCATCGAGCTAATGTGATCTGTGCTGAAAAGCTGATAAGGGTGACAGATGACGAAGGGAAAGAATTGGTATACCGAGCAGATCCCATGAAAAGAGTGAAGAAGGTCCTTGTCTCTGCTCTTCAAGTGGTAAAATTGCTAGAAAGTGGATGTCATGGTTACTTGGCATCGGTACTTGATGTTGATGCAAGGATTACACCTCTAGAAGAGGTAAAGGTGGTCAAAGAGTTTCCCGATGTTTTCCCAGATGATCTGATGCATTTACCACCTGATAGAGAGTTAGAGTTTGCCATAGACTTGACTCCTGGAGCAGCTCCAGTATCTAAGGCTCCATACAGGATGGCACCAGTGGAATTGAAGGAATTGCAAATGCAGTTGCAGGAATTATTAGAAAAGGGATTTATTCGCCCAAGTGTTTCACCTTGGGGTGCCCCGGTGTTGTTTGTCAAGAAGAAGGATGGTAGTTTGCGTATATGCATAGATTACCGGGAGTTGAATAAGCTAACCATTAAGAACCGGTATTTATTGCCACGCATTGATGACTTATTTGATCAGTTGCAGGGAGCCAGGGTATTTTCAAAGATAGACCTTCGGTCCGGCTATTATCAGCTCAAGATAAAGAGTAGTGATATACCCAAAACAGCATTTAGGACTCGATACGGTCACTATGAGTTCCTAGTGTTGTCCTTCAGGTTAACCAATGCACCGGCAGCATTCATGGATCTAATGAATCGAGTATTTCAGGATGTGCTCGACAAATGGGTAATTTTTTTTATTGACGATATCTTGATCTACTCCAAGACCGAAGAGGAGCACACTCAACACTTGAGGATGGTGTTACAGAGGTTGAGGGATCAACAGTTGTTTGCCAAGTACAGTAAGTGTGAATTCTGGATTGAACAAGTTGGATTCCTGGGGCACGTAGTGTCTAAAGCCGGAATCGAAGTAGATCCTGCTAAGGTGAAAGCAGTAGTGGAATGGGAAAGCCCCAAGAACGTTACCGAAATTAGAAGCTTCTTGGGTTTGGCTGGATACTACCGGAGCTTTATTGAGAATTTTGCTCGGATCTCAGTGCCAATGACCAAGTTGACTAAAAAGGGTGTGAAATTCGACTGGGTAGAGGAATGTGAGAAGAGCTTCCAGGAATTGAAAGAAAGGTTGGTGACTGCCCCTATGCTGACTATTCCTGAAGGCATAGGTGGAATGACAGTTTATACCGATGCTTCCAAAGTTGGTTTGGGTTGTGTTCTCATGCAACGCGATAAGGTAATAGCGTATGCATCCCGACAACTAAAGGAGTATGAGAAAAATTACCCCACTCATGACTTGGAACTAGCTGCAGTCATTTTTGCCCTTAAGATCTGGCGACATTATTTGTATGGTGAGAAATGTGAGATATACAGTGATCACAAAAGCCTGAAGTACTTCTTCACCCAGAAGGATTTGAACATGAGACAGAGAAGATGGCTTGAACTCATGAAGGATTATGACTGCGACATTCAGTATCATCCCGGCAAGGCTAATGTAGTGGCAGATGCATTGAGTTGGAAGACACAGACTGTGTCGCTCTCATACTTAGCAGTCAGCTCACCACTCTTGCAAGAGGCAATGCTAATGGATGAAACCCTCTTATATGAGGGGGCAACCTTAGAGCTTGAACCTCAACCAGAAAACCTTAAATGGTTGACTGTATCCTTGACGGCTCTACAGGTGTATCCGGCGATTAGGCAAGAGGTGATAATGAAGCAACCTTTGGATCCTGAATTGCAGCGGATCAGAGTTAAGGTTCAAGACCAAACAATGAACGACCCCGGTTTTACTTTAGCCAGTGATGGGGCATTGATGTTTCGAGACAGATTGTGTGTACCCGATGATTTGGATATATAAGACAAGATAGTGAGAGAAGCACACAGCTCCGAGTACTCACTTCACCCAGGAAGTACCAAAATGTACAAAGACCTCAAACAAAGTTACTGGTGGCCAAACATGAAAGTCACCATAGCTTTGTATGTGGCGACTTGTCTTACCTGCTAGAAAGTAAAAGCTGAGAGGCATCGACCTTATGGTACTCTTCAGCCACTCCCAGTACCAGAATGGAAGTGGGAAAGGATTACAATGGACTTCGTCACCGGACTACCAAGTACACCTAAGGGAATGGACGCGATATGGGTGATCGTGGATCGGCTTACCAAGACTGCTCATTTTGTTCCTATCAAGACCAAGTTCTCTATGACCAAACTAGCACAACTTTACATGGACAACATAGTGCATTTACATGGAGTGCCAGTGAGCATTGTTTCAGATAGGGACCCAAGGTTCACTTCCAGATTTTGGAAAAGCTTACAGCGTGCCTTGGGATCACAGCTGAATGTGAGTATTGCTTTTCACCTACAGACGGATGGTCAGTCGGAGCGAACCATTCAGATATTAAAAGATATGCTCAGGGCATGCACAATGGAGATGAGTGGCAGTTGGGAAGAATATATACCTCTTATGGAGTTTGCATATAACAACAGTTACCAAGCTACAATTGGAATGGCTCCGTATGAGGCGTTATATGGCAGAAAGTGCAGGACTCCTTTGTATTGGGATGAGGTAGGCGAACTTCGAATGTTAGGACCTGAGATGATCCAAATGACTTGTGACAAAGTCGACGTTATTAGAGAACGGATTAAAGCAGCTCAGTCCCGTCAAAAGAGCTATGCGGACACTCGCAGAAAAGATATTGAATTTCAGCCAGGAGAAAAGGTATTTCTCAAGATCTCTCCTACTAAAGGTTTTCAAAGGTTTCACAGAAAGGGGAAGTTGAGCCCAAGATACATGGGACCATTTGAAATCTTATCCCGGGTTGGCTCAGTAGCCTACATGCTTGCTCTGCCACCTTCACTTGGGGATGTTCACAATGTATTCCATGTATCCATGCTGAAGAGGTACGTGCATGATCCGTCTCATGTACTACCCGTGGAACCAGAGTACCTAGAAGTTGATATGACCTATACATAACAGCCAGCTGAAATTTTGGACTGGAAGGTGAAAACCCTTCGCAACCGCTCCATCTCCTATGTAAAGGTGCAATGGGCTGGTCACTCACTTGAAGAAGCATCTTGGGAGGTAGAAGATGAAATGCAAGCCAAATACCCTCATCTTTTTGATCAACTAGGTACGCAATTTCGAGGACGAAAATTTTCAGAAGGGGGGGTAATGTAATACCCCGCTTCTTAAACCAGGTCTGATTTCACGGTTGAACCGGTTTAACCATGCAGGAACCAAGCCAGAGGAAATTAGAGCGGGTTCCTTATGGGCTATGATGGCACGGGTGACCTTAAACACCGGCTGGCCCGACAAGTCTAAGCCAGTGCCAGAAGTGACGGGAGTGCCCAAGCCATGTACATGCACCTACCATAAGGCCATGTATGGATAAAGCAGGTATTATATCCGTATTTTAAGGTATATACGTATGCTACATCGTATGCCGGGGGTGGGGTTCGTGCCGAGGCCCGAACCCTGTCAAAATCCCAAGTTTTGGCCCTCAGGTGGGCAGACAAGTGGGTGCACCCACCCACCTGAGTGACCCATCCATTTGCACTATTCACTTAATTAGGAATTATATATATAGCTTTATGTTTTTCTTTCTTTCCATTTATGTCACCCGTACGTTGGTGAGAATAGTAAAGAGGAGAGAGAAAAGAAAGGGAAGAAGAAGGGTAGAGAAGGAAGAGGAAGAAGGGAAGGATTTCAGCGGCGCCGAAGCTCGATCTTCCCATTCCGGCGCCGGGAGAGTGATCTTCAACTCTAGATCTACAGTTAGAGGTAAGCAAAGTTGGGTTTTGTGAACATTCACCATATCCAAGCTTTAAACCCTTGATTCGAGTATGGTTTCTTGAGATCTTGTAGATCCCCTTTGAAATGATGGATCTAAGGTTTAATAGATGATTTATGTGTTGATCTTGAAGGATTTGAAGAGATATTGACAAGGTGGAAGAAGCATTGTGGGTTTGAAGTGATTTAGAGTGTTTGAGGTTGTTCTTGAGCAAAGAAGGTAAGATGGTTTCCCATCACTTGAATCTAACCTAGATCTAGGTTAGAACTATCCTATAAGACCTTGAAGGTGTGAAGAATGGATGGGAAAAGCCCCCATTTGATTCCCCAAAGAATGGAGAAAATGGGGAAGAAATAGGGTGTTTCCCGCCAAGACCGGTGGGTACAACCGGTGGGCCTCTACCTGCCTGTGGGCACCCACTTGAGAAGGCAGGGGGGCCATCGGGCCTAACCGGCGGGCCCAACCGGTGGGCCATCCTACCCACCGGTCCTAGCAGGGGCCCCTGGCCCAATCGGTGGGTGGAATCGATGGGCCATACCGGCGGGCCCCTACCCATCGGTCCCAACCGGTGGGTAGGACCGATGGGCCAGACTGCCCATGTCACACCCCGTTCACACTAAACCGGGCCAGTGACCGAGTTAACACCGGTTAACCCAAACCTGCCAGGATCATCAGATACTGTATTCCACCACAGCATACGCACAACTAATATAAGTTCATCAGATCAGCGGAAGACTAAGTTTTACCTGTGAATAAATCCCATATATTTGATACCCGAATTGTGATACAATAATTATATACATGTGGGCCCGAAGGCATGATAATTACACAATAAAAGTACAATTCATATATCAAGTATATACAGAAAATCATCAAAACAATCAAAGTACACAGCTCGGCTCAGTATCAAGGCTAGAGCTCAGCTCGGCATCAAGGGTTGAGCCCAACTCGGCATCACGTAGTAGAGCTCAGCTCGGCCTCAGAAGTGGAGCTCAGCACGGCCACAAAACTGGAGCTCAGCTCGGCCTCAGAACTACTGTCCCGCAGCACAACTCTCGCATGAGCAGTCAGTGCCGTGCTCTAACTTCGCAGGGGTCCACCAGTCTTCTTCAGGAAACTCGACTGTGGGACCCACCCCATGCTCCTCAGATGAATGACCTACAAAATCATCTAAAAAGGGGGTGTACACGTGGGATGAGCTCACTAGCTCAGTAAGTAGAAAGATGGACCACATAGCAGTCCACACATCACAACACAT
>NW_024868440.1:0-75896 GCF_013358625.1 Macadamia integrifolia
TACCAGTACTAAAAACCAGATCTGGAATAAACCAAATCTGGAATTTCTAGTACTAGAGAAAACAAATCTAAAAAAAAAAATTGAACTTGAAAAAAAAAAAAAGATGCTCCATGGCTCGTGATCTTGTCACCTAGATCTAAGCCTAGAACTATAACTTTAAAAATTACAACTCAATTGTATAGATCATAGACATAAAAGGCTGAATAAGAATAAAAGAGTGCTTGCATTAATGGACATAAAAAAAAAAAACTATTACAAAAGTGATTAAAGCAAAAATAAAGAAGAACTAAAACTAAAGAGAGTGAGAGTGGGAGAGAAAGAAGAAAACTAAGCATAAACTAGAAAGTAAACTAAGGAGAATAATAATTAGAAGGGGGGAGGAAGGGGCTTTTATAGGGTTTTTTTCTTACCTCATTCCTTCTACAAGTCTTCTTTAAGAAAAGAAAGAAAATAAAATAGAAAAATGTCTACTCCCTTCCCGAAACTAGTGAGGGAGTACTCTCCCTCCTCAAAAGAGACCTCCAAATTACAATATAAGTACTAGACAAGACCCTCGTGGCATAGGCTATCAGGGTGGAGCATGGGTTGCCAACCTAAGGCTGTAAATCTCTCCAGCATCTAATAAGCACTAAAGTCGTTTGTCACTACGGTCTTCTCTATCATGACCGGTCTTGTAGAGAAGATGGACCAGGAGACAGCTGCCTCAATGCTATGGAACAAACTCTCATCGTAATTCATTGGATTGATAGAGGGGTTTCTTGCGGGCTGTGCCTATGATGAAGAGGAATCGGGGGCAGCG
Organism: Macadamia integrifolia; assembly: GCF_013358625.1. Taxonomy (NCBI): domain Eukaryota; kingdom Viridiplantae; phylum Streptophyta; class Magnoliopsida; order Proteales; family Proteaceae; genus Macadamia; species Macadamia integrifolia. Next base: position 800 of record NW_024868440.1, read on the forward strand.
TTCCTCCCCCAGGAGGTATCTGTCTTCCTCCTCCAAGCGGAGGCAGTCTCTTTGCCCTTTCTAGAGGACATCTTGAAAATACAAGAGAGATGCGCAAGTAAACGAATAGGGGATATGAAAAGAATGTGATAGCAGTATTCTAAAAGGGGGGTGAGATGATCTCTATGAAAAATGGCATGGATAATAAAAACCCTATAGTGTAATGAGCAATGCCAAAATGCAATGATACTAAGTGATGAAATTGAGAGAAGTAAAGAAATGTATGTAAGGATAAGTGAGTCAAGGGTGCCTGTTGAATACAGGAAATGAAGCATATGGATGCAAGGACCTACTAAATGCCCAAATACAATTGAATGGATGGCATTAGGTAAAAATCATAGCAAGAAGTCTAAATAAATGAGAGAAGATGAATGGGAGCCCCAAAACAGTAAATTGAGGAAAATTCTATATTTTTGCAAGAAAATTCTTTTGAGACAAATATATTACTAATTGGTAGAGGTGGACATAGCCGAATTCATTATTCATAAGAAAAGGAAGGAAAAGGAGTAAAACCCCCAAAATTTCTTAAGAATTGATCATAAAAGGGGGGTTATGTATATCAAAAGAAGGGAAATCTATGCATACACAAATGGAAATGACTACTCTACTAATGGGTATATGCACTGAGAGTGAAGAATAACATTTGAATCATCAATTTGAAATAAAGAAGGGAAAATGAGAATAAAACCCTAAAACAGAGAAATTAGGGCAAAGGTTGAGATTTTCTCTCTATAATCGGTCAAACATGACCAATAAGCAATGAAAATCACAAATGAACTACCACATTGTCAAGAAACAAACTTTCCATGGAAGAAAATGGGTCAAAAGAAGAGATTCTAAGATTTTACTATGAAAGAACACCGAAAACATCATTCTCAAAGAGAAAAAGGAGAAGGAGAACTTAATTGTGGATTTGAGGAGATGAAGCGAAGTTGAAATGAAGAATTGTTGAGTAGAATCATGGGTTGGAGTGTTGGAACGGACCCTCAAATCGCCCTAGCTGAATTTGGAAAGAAGAAGAAGAGAAAGTGGGAAAATGGAGTTTTAAAACCCCCTTTTTTAAACAGTCTCAGACAAGACCAGTGGGCCACCGACTAGCTGGCCCCTGCCCGACCTTGCTCATCGGTCTTGCCCACCGGTCTGAGTGCCAAGGCCCAGAATGGTTTGTGCTTAGAAATTTTAGTGTTCTGTGCTTAGTGGGCCCCAATTAGGTGCCAATAGGGGTGTTTCGTAGCTTAGTTAGTCATTATTGGGAAACCCAACTATGCATTGATAATCAATGTGGGCATGTTTGGTCATGAGGTGTAGTGCATCAATGTAACTTGTGATATAAAATGCATTTGATTGTGAATATATATACAAATGTTATGGCACTCAATCAATGCTTACATTTTGGAATAATCCAGGTACAGAGCACCATGGTATGCACCAAATCCGGTGGTCTTGCCCATGGTACCTCTGGTGGTCGACCACCCATTTCATATGGTCCTCGACCTATGGGGCAATCCTCACAACCACCACCACAAGTGGATCATGATCTGAAGGAAGTTCAGGGTAACCCACTCGTGACCGAAATTCTGGGTCCCCCACATGTTATCACTCCTAGTGATGTGGCGACCTTTATACAACAGTCACAAGGGCCCTTTCAGTAGCAACAAACTTTTATGACTGCTATGCAGCAATAATTGAACCCTACTCTACAGGGTCAGTCTCCTATAGGGGCTACTCCACAGGATCCTCTAGTAGGGTCAGGTGTTAGGGTAAAATTAGGAGGAACACCTCCTGAGGTTACACCTCAAGATCAACCAGGAGGTACCCCTCTGGTTCCATCATATGGCACTACCCCATTTATAATGCCTCAACCTTATCCGTACTATCCACCTTATCATCCACCATCTACCACTACGAAAAAGGTGGTGGAGTCTTTTAAGAATTGCATGCCACCCATCTTTACCAATGTGGATAATGACCCATTGGACCTGGATCAGTGGATCCAAGAGTTAGAGAAAGTATTTGATATTATAGAGTGCACAGAGGCACAGAAACTTATATGTGCTAGGTTGTAACGTAGAAATGAAGTTGGTTCTTGGTGGAAAGCTTCCAAGCCTATAGTGATGGCAATTCACCCAAAGCCTACTTGGGAACAATTCAAGAAATTGTTCTTATAAAATTACTATCTTAAAAGTTTTAAAGACCACAACGAAGTGGAGTTTATGGCACTAACTCAAGGAATCAAAAATGTTCTAGAGTATTAGCAACAGCTTGAAAGTTTGTTCTATTTTGTCCTCACCATATGAAGACGGCTGAGGAAAAAGCCCAAAAATTTTTGAATAAGCTGAAGACATCTATTGGTACAGTGTTGGAGCTGTTGGACTTAACTAAATATGCATAGATTATGCAAAGAGCCAAGACAATGGAAGACAAGCATAAGGGAGAGCCATCCCTTACTTTGGGACTATAGAAGAGGGCAAATCTCTATGCTGACTCGGGTGGCCCAAGTAAGAGCTTTCATGGATCATACTCCTATGGTCCCACCTACAGACAGCCCTACAAGCCATCGGGTTATCCTTCCCGACCATATAGTGGGTCAGGCACATCATTCTGCCCGAATTCTAGTGTGATGCCTATGGTTCTGAGAACCCCTCATCCTCCAGTTGCACCAAGATTAGTACAAAGAGCTCTTGCTCCGGTTCAGAAATTTCCAAGTTTATGTTATAATTGTCATTCGTACGAGCACTTCGCCAAGGATTGCTCGTACCCAGCAACGGCACCACCAAATCAGCCCTCTGTTCATAGACCTGCATTGACTTAGGAAAACCAGCCTCAGGGAAGGATGTATGCCCTAACAACTAAAGAGGCCGAAGCTAGTACAGAAGTAGTAGTAGTAGGTACACTTTAATTAAAAGACTTTGTGATTACAAAAATTTAAGTAACCTGTTATACTTATATGCAGTGCAATACTAGGTGTCTTATCTGTGTCAGGTATACCTACATACGTCTTATTCGATTCCGGAGCTTCACATTCATTTATGTCCAAGAGATTTGCTAGAAAGCTTGATGTGCCATCTAAGACCTTAGAATGCAAGTTAGCAGTTAGTACGCCCGCAGGCAATGTGGAATAGTTGAAAGAAGTGTGTGGGCCATGTTTAGTTGAGAATAATGGAAAGAAACTGGATGCCCAGCTTATCAAATTCAATATGCAGAATTTTAACGTCATTCTGGGAATGGACTAATTGTCAACTCATCGAGCAAATAAGATGTATGTCGAGAAACAAGTTAAAGTGTTGGATGATAAAAGAGAAGAGTTTGTATATCAAGCTGAAAGGTCAAGGCGACCTAGAAAGACCATCATCTCTGAATTGCAGGAGGTGAAGTTATTAGAGGATGGATGTCAGGGTTACCTTGCATCAGTACTAGATGTAGATACGAAGGTTACATCATTGGAAGAAATAGAGGTAGTCAAAGAATTTCCTTATATCTTCCCAGATGATCTAACTCAGCTACTGCCTGATAGAGAGCTAGAGTTTTCTATTAACCTAATTCCTAGAGCTACCCCAGTGTCTAAAGCTTCGTACAGAATGGCACCAGCTGAATTAAAAGAGCTACAAACACAGTTGCAATATTTATTGAAAAAATGATATATACACCCAAGTTTCTCACCTTGGGGTGCATCAGTCTTATTTTTCAAGAAGAATGATGGTAGTTTGTGTATGTGCATCGATTACCCAGAATTAAACAAGTTGGCCATTTTCGTGCATCAACGACCTATTCGATCAACTACAAGGTGCTAGGGTATTTTCAAAGATTGATCTCTTATCGGGTTATTACCATCTCAAGATAAAGAGCAGTGATATACCAAAGACAACTTTCAGAATCCGATATGGTCATTATGAGTTCTTAGTGCTATCTTTTGGGCTAACCAATGCACCAGCTGCTATTATATATTTAATGAATTAGGTATTCCATGATGTCCTTGATAAGTGGGTCATCATTTTTATTGATGACATCTTGATTTACTTGAAATCGGAAGAAGAACATGCAAGACACTTGAGGATGGTGTTACAAAGATTAAGAGAACAGTAGTTATATGCCAAATTCAGCAAATGCGAATTTTGGCTCAAGCAAGTTGGATTCCTAGGACACGTGGTGTTTGAGAATGGGATTAAGGTGGACCCAAACAAAGTAAAAGTTGTAGTAGAGTGGGAGGCACCCAAGAATGTAATTGAGATCAGAAGCTTCTTGAGCTTAATAGGCTACTACCGGTGCTTCATTGAAAACTTTTCTCGGATTTCGGTGGTAATGACTAAGTTGACTGGGAAGGGTGTAAAGTTTAAGCGGTTAGAAAAATATGAAAACAGCTTCAAATAGTTGAAAAAACTGTTAGTGTTAGCTCCTGTATTGACCATTTCAAATGGTACAGGTGGGATGACAGTCTATACTGATGCATCCAAAATAGGGTGGGTTATGTTCTCATAAAACACGGTAAGGTGGTAGCATATGCATCTAGGTAACTCAAGGAGTATGAGAAGAATTATCCCACTCATGATTTAGAGCTGGCAGTAGTCATCTTTGCCTTGAAGATCTAATGCCATTACCTGTATGGGGAGAAGTGTGAAATATACAGTGACCACAAGAGTCTTAAATACTTCTTCACCCAATGAGATTTAAATATGAGGCAAAGAAGATGGTTTGAGCTTATGAAGGACTATGATTGTGATATTCAGTATCACCTGGGTAAAGCTAATGTGGTGGCTGATGCTCTAAGTCGAAAGGCTCAGACTGTATCACTTTTGTACTTAGTTGTTAGTCCACAATTGATATAGGAGACGATATTGATGGATGAAATTCATCTATACGAGGGAGCAACATTGGAGCTTGAGCATCAACCAGATGATGTTAAGCAGTTGACTATATCCTTGTCAGCCTTATAGGTACACCCATCCATCAGACAAGAGGTGATAGCGAAACAATCTTTGGATCCTGAGTTGCAAAGGATCATGCTAAAAATTCAAGAGCAGGCAATGAATGACTATGACTTCACAGTAGCCAATGACGGGGCATTGATATTTTGGGACAGGTTGTGTGTGCCCGATGACATGGAGATACAGAACAAGATTGTGAAGCAGACACATAGTTTTGAATACTCCCTTCATCCCTGAAGTACGAAGATGTACAAAGACCTCAAGTAAAGCTATTGATGGCCAGCAATAAAGACCACTATTGCCTTGTATGTAGCAAAATGCCTCGGGTGTTAAAAGGTCAAGGCAAAAAGGCATCGACCATATGGAACTCTACAGCCACTCCCCATACCGGAGTGGAAGTGGGATATGATCACCATGGATTTTGTCACAGGACTACTCCGTACACCTAAGGGAATGGATGTAATTTGGGTGGTAGTTGATAGGCTTACCAAGACTGCTTATTTTATCCCTATCAGGACCAATTACTCCATGAATAATTTAGCCCAACTTTATATGGACAACATAGTCCGTTTACATGGAATACCAGTAAGCATTGTATCGGATAGAGACCCAAGATTCACATCTAGGTTCTGGAAGAATCTCCAGCAAGCCTTGGGGACATAAGTGAATTTAAGTATTGCTTTTCATCCACAGACCGATGGGCAATCAGAACATACCATACAAATACTGGAAGATATACTCAAGACCTGTGCAATAGAAATGAATGGCAATTGGGAAGAAAATATACCTCTTATGGAATTTGCTTATAATAATAACTATCAAACCACCATTAGATGGCTTCATATGAGGCATTGTATGGCAGAAAGTGTACAACGACCCTATATTAGGATGAAGTAGGAGAATGACGAATGCTTGGGCCAGAAATGATACCAATGATGTGTGATAATGTTGAAATCATTTGGGAAAGGATTAAGGCAGCACAATCACGTCAAAAGAGCTATGCAGGAAACTGTAGGAAAGATATCAAATTCCAAGGAGGGGAGAAGGTGTTTCTCAAAATCTCTCCTACTAAAGGGTTGCATAGTTTCCATAGGAAGGGCAAGTTAATTTGAAGATATATTAGCCCATCTGAAATATTGGCTCGAGTTGGCTCCGTAGCATACATGTTGGCTCTTCCACCTTCCCTCTGCAATGTCCACAATATGTTCCACATGTTTATACTGAAGCAGTACATCCATGATCCATCACATGTGCTGCCCATAAAATCAGAATATTTAGAAGTTGATATGACCTACGAAGAATGGCCCATTGAAATCCTTGATCGAAAAATAAAGACTCTTTGCAATCGCTTCATCGCTTTTGTGAAGGTTCGATGGGCCAATCATTCACTTGAAGAAGCGTCTTAGGAAAAAGAAGATGACATCCAAGCCAAGTATCCTCATCTTTTTAGACAACAAGGTACTACAATTTCAATGATGAAATTTTCAAAAATGGGGGGAAAAGGTCATACCCTACTTTCTAAACCCAGTCTAATTGCCCGATTGGTTCGGTTTGGTCTTGCAAGACCTGAACCCGAGCGAGCCCAGTCGAGTACCTTATGGAACATGACGGCAAGGGTGACTCTGAACTCAGGTTGGCTAGATGGGTTGGAGTCCGTAGCTAGTGAAGTCCGCGTGCCCAACCTGTGCACTTGCATGTATCATCGGGCCATGTACACATAATAAAGGTACGTGGTTGTATTTTATGTTAAGTATGTGTGTTAATTGACTACCAAGAGTGGAATAAATGTCAGGGCCAAGCCCCATCAAAAATCCCAATGATTTGGCTAAGTTTTGGCTAACTAATGGGTGGTCATGGGTGAGTCGAACCCACTAGTGTGACCTACCACTCTGATCTTTAGATATTTTGGCCTCACTATAAATAACATTTATTACATTTCTTTCCCCACATTTATTTTTTTACACTGTGGGTGAGAAAAGTAAAGAAGAGAGAGAAAAGGAGAGAGAAGGGAAGAAGGAAGAAATGGGGGAGAAAATACTCGTTGTGCGTCGTCGAGGTTGAATCTTTCGATTTTGATGTCGGATTAATGATCCTCATCTCCAGATCTACAATTTGAGGTGAGTAAAGTCCATATTCCTTAAACCATTATGAAACCCTAAGTAAAACCCTTCGATTTGGATAGCAATCCTTTGGATCTTGTTATTATCTCTTAAGAATGTGAATCTAAATTTTAATAAAGGTTCTACATGTTTATGAAGGATTTAGAGGAAGACTTGCAAGATTTTTGAAGCATTTGTTGATCTCTTGAGCTAAAGAGAAGATTTGGGGTTTTGAGGTGTTCTTTAGTAAAGAGGTAAGATCCACGCTTAAGACTTTGGATCGACCTTAGATCTAGGTTGGAATTATGATTTGGAGCCTTATATTTATGAAAAATAAATTCAAATCGACCCGTGGTGGTTTCCCCAAGGTGGGATGAAAAATGGGACAAAATAATAAAATCTCGGTTATGATTGGTGGGTGCTTAGGAATGGTCAGACCCACCAATCCAGTACCCGCCTATCGTAGGTGAGCTATTGGCTCGACAGGTGAGCAAGACTGATGGGTGACCTGGCCCATCGCTCCTGGCTCATTGGTCCAGGCAGGGATCTTGGGTCGAGCAACAAGCGAGGACTAGTGGGTGCCTTGCCCGCCTGTTGACCCACCAATTTGACTTCTCTGGTCCCAATTGGGCCCAAATTTGTCAAGTAACCTTCTCTAGTGATTCTAAACACATTGAGATTATCATATCTCATTGGTTATGAGCATAAAATAGAGATATATTAAACTCAACTCTTTTATGATAGGTTATACTAGAAACTCGCGTCATTGCACGCTGGATCTACCTCGTACCAAGGATGATCTTAGTGCACAACTAAGTAAGTGGGAAGAGGTAATTGCATCATTTCATTCTGGTTGTAGACTAGCCATGTCATCATGTCATTATTGTGTTGACTACTCATCCACGAGTGCCATTGCATGCATTGACGTGTATATTATGAAATTCATTTATGATTTGACATGCTGATATCTTTAATTGCTAAATGTATATTCTTGCTTGTGATATGAGATGTATGACATTAAACTATTGAATATGATGCTTTGTTAGACTAGATGTCGTAGTCCGCTTAGACACGAATGCATTGGTGGCCCGTGGAATGAGACGCAGTGGTACTATGCAGTCGTACTATCTCATATAGGAGCATGCGGTTGGGAATGACATATCTCTGTGGTACGAATCTTTCCAGCAGGGGTTTAGGTGTTGGGTATATCACTAGGGGAAAGCTCGTGGTTGTGTACCAACGGTGACGGTTAGAAGTATGCACTGATGATTAGGACTATCGATATTTTTGGTGATATAACAAGAGGGCCAATCGTATTGCTTTTAATTTAATGCAGGGCAAGGTCCATTTTACTTTAATTTTGTTGAGAAATAGCAATTTACTTTAATATCGCTGAGAAATAACAATTTACTTTAATGTCGCTAAGGAACATCAATTTACTTTTTTGGTACCCACAGCTGGCCTTATTTGGCAACCTTATGGGCGTATCGCGGGATGGGCTTCATGGCTCATACCCAGAGCATACGCTTACTGTAGTTGTGAGTGGCACATGAACTATGACTTAGAATTATTGTTTAGGTGGACTAAGATAATAAAATAAACTGCATGCATATAGGTTCATTTGTATTGCGTATGCTTATTGATCTTTCATTTCACTTACTGGGCTAGTGAGATCATCTCACATGCACATCATTTTTAGATGATCTTGCAGTTATCCGGCTGAAGAGCTAGAGCCGGGATCCACCGTGGAGTTTTCAGTCGAGGACTGGTGGGTCCATGAAGATCTCAGGCTCAGGGTCGAGTGCCCTTGCAAGAGTTGTGTTACGGGACAGCAACACTGATACTTACACAATATTCTTTTTGATTATTTTGGAAATATTACCTCTGTTGTGCTCTTGATGTATAAATTATATTTCTTGTGTATATATCATGCCTACGGGCCCAAATATAAATGTATTATATAATACAATTTGGGTATCAAAGAGTATTGGGGTATTTACAGGTATGTACATGTAAGACTTCCGCTGAAATACAGAATTTATTTGACTTAATGTGTGTGTGTGTGTATGTTGTGTTGTGGTTACTGTATCAGACGATCCTGGTAGGTTTTGGGTTAACAGGTGTTAACTCAGTCACCGGTCCGATTCTGTATGAAACGAGATGTGACATACCCCTTGCACAATATACTACCTATTTATAAATGGGTTGAGCCTGAGCCCGACACGTTTACTAATCAATGCAGGTCGGCTGGTCTTTAAAAGATCAGGCCCAATTGGTCTAACCGGTGCGGGCTTGGGATTGACACCCCTAGCCTGTTATATATTAGGGCAGATCAACCATGTCACCGTGGGGATAAATAGGTGGTTCTTTAACGTAAGTGCCCTCAAGTTTCCTTATAAAATTTGTCAGCATATTTGGGCCCTCAAAACACAATATTTTTCTACAGTAGTCAGATTGTTATCTAGTCAGTATCATTAACACACAGCTTTCTTGAAGTGGAAAAAATAATAAAATAATTTGAACCGTTTGAAAGTGTCGATTAAACAATTTCGAATCAAAACAAAACCTAATACGATTGATATGGGATTATAAAACACACACACAACTTACTACTTTTTTTACTACTTGTTAAATGCACCACCAATGGACAAAGGCTATGTGTCCAAATTCCAAACTCTAGCTGACACTACAAAGGAATTATGGTTCCACAAATCAAAAGAAATAACACATTGATTATATGTAGAGAAGAAAGAAAAAAAAAAAAAGAAAAAAAGAACAAATTGGAATTTTTTACCAGTATTCAAATCTACCAATGTGGCCACAAGGGATACCAATTCTAGACAATAAAAAAAAGAGCCAAGACAAATGGGAGACATGGATTGAGAGTGAATAGTATCTTATGGGGCAGGAAGGTCTAGGTTACACAAGTTAGGGATGTAAACAGGTAGTCGAAAAAATCGGTTTTGACTTGCATCCGTATCCATTTATGGGTATTCGTATCCGATCAAAGGATAGCATGATCCGATCATATATGAACCATTTACATCTGAGCCCGAACAGGGCCTGGTCTAAGATTTCTAACATTAAAGGTGGGTTAGTGTTGAAAAACATTGACCTTGGGTTAGGGTTGGGCTAGGCCTGGGTTAAGACCTAGGCTCAACCTCAACCCAGGCCTAATCAAGCCCAACTCAAACCAACTCTGATTTTAACCTTGATTTATATAATACAATTTAGGGCTATCATCATATCCTTTTATTTGGAATAATGAAATCTAGGTCATGGTTTCTTATGGTCAAAAACCAATATCGATGACCACTAATTCCAATCCAAATCAAGCGATTAGGCGATCCGATTTCCAATTCTTGGTGAAAGAACCAATCTGTTTGGGAGAGGCAAAACTAATATTTGATTCACATGTAATTTGTTATGGATTGGGGATGTTTTTGAAATTTAAAAATAATTTGAAGTTAAATTATAAATAAAGTCATTCATATGGTATAAAAAAACAAATAATTAAGAAACATGTCCTAATGTGTAAATTACAAGAAGTTCTTCTCCACCTGCGAACCAAATTCTCCACTACCAGACCATGTTCTACAACATTGACTTAAAAAAACCTTCTCCAACAAACGAAAGGTTAAAGGAGTGGAACATACCCAACCATGTTCTGCAACGTAGGATTTTAATTAAATTAAGATCAATTGTAGGTAGATGGGGCGGAAAAATTGATCAGTTGCAGGTTTAATTTCCTATGAAGAAAATTGATCAGTTGCAGGTAGATGGGGCAAGAAGAGGTAGTAGGCGTTGGAGACGAAAGTGAGTAATCAAAGAGGAAAAGTGAGTAACCAACACTCCCTCTACTATTTTCATGACAGTAGATTTACATTAATACCCATAAAATACAAACTTTTAATAAATTTTCATTCAATTCACTAAAAGTGAAATGAAAATTTAATCCTTAAAGTGGAAAAAATAATGATTATCTATTGATGGGCATAAAAGAGAGTTTACAACTTATGTTGTAACCACCAAAGTGACAAACAGATTAACCCTTCTGTATTACACATTTCTAAAAATGAGTATCAAAGAATAAATGCATATCATGGTTTAGATGTATAGATATGTTTCAATCTTATAATCTTGTATGTTTACACTACATGTGGATTTTTTTCATTAATCAAGTGTTCATTACCTATCTTTTACTACGGATGATTAATGTTCATCTATTTTACCATTCTTCTACAAATCCATGAAATACTAACATGGATTACTGTTTCCAATATATCAAAACTTCAACTTATACAAGAAGAGAATTATTTTATAAATCTATTTTCTACTCGACTAAGTTGTTAAAACCAAACAACAAGAAGACAAATTAATTTGGTGGACTTATTCAAATTAATGCCACATATACCTCCACCAAATGTCGATCAAAGCATATGAATCTCTCTCTCTCTCTCTCTCTCTCTCTCTCTATAATATATGCCAAATATATGCCATCAAACAAAAGCCACATGTGCATTTGCAAGTATATATTTACTACTATATATATATATATTTACTACTATATATATATGTGTGTGTGTGTGTATGCGTGTGTGAGATTAAAGTGAGAGATAAATTTATTATGATTGCTCTCTTTTGTATAATTAAAATTTTTTTACTCAATATATTTTATTTTTTAGGAGAGGGTTCCTTAAAAGGCAACGAAGCCCAAACATAATGACCAATGGGAGCTTGCGTAAAATCACTAATAGTGGAGGGATTTCCACCTATCACAGGGGTGGGGAGGTCGTTTTTCCCCCTGTATCGATGTAGGAGCTACACCCTGTCTTTTAGGATTCTTTTACTTTTGTTTTTAACAAAAGTAGTGCTTATGACTTATTGGTATAAATCAAGGACAATAGAGGTTGCTTGACAGCACACCTTTGTGCCCGAAACATGAGGAGTCGAAATGATGTCCCCACCCTTGTGAAATACAAAAATCACACCCCTGTTGATGCCCATATGCAGCCTCATTGGCCCTCACGCTGGCATAAGAACCTCACAACCAGGAAGTGTTTTGTTTCCCATGAATCATTTTTTTTTTTGGGGGGGGGGGGGTGTGTGGTGTGGGAGGGCGAGTCTTCTTTGTGGGGGACTACAACATCCACCCTAGTTCTGCCCCTCTCTTTTCCCATGTGAAATGATCCATAAAGGTAAAGGAGAGGGACAGATATAGGGGGCACTTGAGGAGACTACGCTCCCCCACGGAGAACATTTCTCATAGTTTTGTTTATCCAATGAAGTTTTATGAGAACATATTATGTGGATGAGCCTTGAGAGACCCTATCTATAAACTGACCACTTAAAGTAATCAACAACTTTAATTGAGTATGGATTGGTTGTGCAGTGTAATTATCTTGTTTATACATCCATCTAAAACCTAAGGAAATGAGATTCAACGGAGGAGAGAATGACAACTTGGCATTTTCCTATCAAATGGGGTCAACTATATGGATCCAATAAAAAAAAGAAGGGTAGCGTACCACATGATCATCCTACGTATAATTAGTTAAAAACATGGATCTTTGCTCTCGAAACAGCTCTATTTGAGGTCACACTGGAGTAAAGACCTAGCGTTTGTATGCATTTTCTTACAACATCCTCTATGGTCATTTTAGGCCTGCCTCTACCTCCGTTTTCTCTTTCCATCTGGATCGGGTCAATCCTCTTCACCAGGGCATCCCTAGGTCTCCATTGGATATGTCCATACCACGTTAAAGGCATTCTCAGAGTTTGTCATGAATCGGTGTTACTCTCAGATCATCTCTAAGTTGGTCATTCTTTATTCTCTCTCTCCTAGTTCTTTCACACATCCATCTCAACATCCTCATATTTACTATGTTCAGCTTATTAATGCATGTTACGCTTCTTAACTACCCAATATTCCACTCTATACATCATATTAATTTTGTAGAATTTTCTTTTAAGTTTTAAAGGAATACGCCGATTACGTAACAACCCAGATGCCCCTCTCACTTCATCCATCATCCTTTAACAAAAGAGACAAAAACCATTAATTAATGTTTTTTTCAAACTTGTTATAATTATTTCCCCCTGATCGAACAAGCAATCATTCTCTGCTTCCCCGCATCAGTGTAGTGAGGATCTGGATGGTCGAGAGCACCCGAGCACACACCCCGAGGTGCTCTCAGCCATCTAAAGCCTCACCGCACCAATGCAGGGAGGCAAAGGATTTTTTTACTGATTGAACACGTCTCTCTCTCTCTCTCTCTCTCTCTCTCTCTCTAATGGGGAGAATAGGGACAAGAAACCCATATGCTGAAATTTTATGGAGCAAAAACAAGACGACATCTGATCATGGTTTCAAGTATCAGTCTTGTATTGGATTAGTATCGACTGAGATCAATTTCCGATCCCTGATCGAGACAAATTGGTGTTCTGTATTGTTTCAGGGGTAAAATGGTAAAAAAATAGTACTTTTTATAAAAAATAGAGGTAAAATAAAACAATGCCCATTGATCCAATCCGATCTAGATCAGGATACTGGTAGCGCGATACCGTCCCCTAAATCCTTGCATCTGATGATAATCTCCTCAAGTCTCTGTAATTACATAGAAAGCCACTTGAAAGTTGAAACTAACCAAGAGAAAGAATTCAGTTTTGCACAGGTGTCCCTTCTCTCTCCTGGTTTCGGTTACTGTTAATTTGTACGTCTGTATCAAATAAAACACACATAAAACGAAGGGAGAGAGAGAGAGGGAGGGAGATGACTCGAGTGACCATAGTCTTCAACGTCCGTAAAGACGGATGATGAAACAAAAGGAGCAGTCTTACTTGACCGCAGGATTTCATGATAAGCCAAAGAGTGTAGGAGGTTCCACAACAAATATCGGCAATTAAAGTTGGACTATTCTGAGGCTTAACTTTTTGTGAGCCCAGGCCCCAGTGTATTGAGTCTATTGATGGACTGCATACCTGTACGGGATCGCAAGTGGGATCCCATCAGCTATGCTTTCTCTCTCTCTCTCTCTCTTTTTTTGAACAGTGAGCAGTGAGGCCTTTTACGTGCAAAGTCTTCTTCCATATCCTCTATCTCACGTGGCACATGAATTATTGGTGCATAAATTTGATTGACAAGTTGTCCATATTTTCAGACCTTTAGTTCAAAACTTGCTTTGTGTCCAAATGTCCCTCTATTAGTATCATCTTTCGTTCTTTTAAAGTCATCTATTGCGTTCCATATCGATATAATGGAAGCAAAGGGCCCATGATAATGACAAAGCGCCCCGAATATTCAACCTATTTACCTAGTAGAGTCTTGCAAAATCTTCTTTCTTTGTCTTCAATTACATCTGGAAATGACTAATAAACTTTATTATGACCATTCCTCATTGGTTGTCTGTGGATCCTTTTTTTTTCTGTTAACCAATGTGTTTGGGTTAGCTTACGTGCACCTCGACTAATCTTCAGGGAGACTAGCACAGCAACTCACCACCATGGTCTCTATTTATATCGTAGATATAAAAGTAGGGAATCGAACCAGGGACTGTACGCCTATCCACTCAATATTCAATTCGCCCTAAACATCTAGACAACCCATGGATCCCATTATCAAGAAGTGTATCCACGGCTTCTTGTACCAATTTTTCCTGACACATTACTAATTCCCCTGACGTAGATCTACTTGTTCTTAATAAATCGGTAAGAATATTGTTTTGATAAATGAACTATATACTCTTATATATTAGCACATTGCATCATTCATCATTTTACAAAGTATTTTATTATAGGGCTTGAGAATCCTGCAGGTTTGGTGCACATAGCACCAATTGGCAGGGCAATCAAAAGGCACGTGGGAGCATCTTCAGCACATTGGGCGGGGGGTAGTGCAATATTTTTGTGCCTGCCTATGTCTAGGCCGTTGCCTAACCCTGATAGGTAGGGATTTTTTTCCCTTTATTTTACCATGGAAACTAGTAGTAAAAATAGCTCAGAGATGAACAATGAAGAAGAAATAAATATCAAAGAAAGTATTTGTAGAAATTACAAAAGAAACAAAGAAGATAGATGATATAAATGATGTACTTGTTTCAAAAGAAACTCAAGATTTAGAATATGAGATTCCATAGATCGACAAGGATTTTGTATCTAACAAGCAAGCTTACGATTTTTTATAATTCATATGCACGATGAATTGGTTTTAGCATCCAAAAAAAGTCAATCAACAAAAATAGAATTGATGCAACTGCATGAAGAATTGGTTTTAGCATCCGAAAAGTCAATCAATAAAATAGAGTTGATGCAACTACATGAGGAATTGGTTTTAGCATTCGACAATGAACTTGCTAATGCAACTACTCAATTGATAAGGTCACGATATAAATGTTTGTTCTTTTGATGTAATTGTGTGAACAACCCCGAGCCAAGAAAGAAGAAGCATTCCAAGTATCAACCTATAGTTCACTCATTTACTTTCACTTCTTGAACATTCCTCCAAACCTTTCGTTGGAAGGGATGAATAATTCATGCCTCCACCGAGGTTAATGTCATGTGCAGTTTTTCATTGGTCCTTGTGTTGGCGTAGAGGCCACACAACCAGACATTCTTTTTCCTCTTAAATCTATTGTGAAGAAAGAACCTTATCGATCCGGTGCAGAAAACATTCAGGCACAACAAACAAGAATAAATTTGCTGCCCCTCACCCCTGTCGCATGCGGAAAATCCTCCTGTGGGTCCTCTCATTGGCCCTTACTTCTGTCGTTTTCTACATTAGATCTGCGGGGTTTTTCTCCGATCAATTATTTTGTTTACTTCAATGAACCTTTATATATATATATATATATATATAAAGAAAAAAAAATTATCAGCATCATATTAAAAAAGGAAAAAAAAAATATTATTAGCACATGTTCTATGGATGAGAAATGAGAGACCCCATTTATAAGGTGACCACTTAAAGTAATCAGCACCTTTAATTATCTATCCGTAGTTCTTTTCAGGGGCATGTGTGTATTGTCTTATTTCAATTATAGTTCTATAAAGGTGCCATGGCGGGGCCTGTCGGTCGAATTAATCAGAGTTGCATGTTCTCACCCAAATTTCAATCCCCAAAAGTTAGTTACTTTTCTAAATGGCAATGCCTTTAAATCATCAAGAAGTCCCATAAAAAGGAAATCCTCTACATAAGTGCTCGGGAAAATCTGCCGACTAATGCACCAAAGTTACTGGTGGGGTTCCATTTCTTAATTTGAAATCATTCAAGAGCTAAGGATTTGCCTTTGCCACGTAGAACTGTGTTGATTGCTTGAATGATCCTTAATTAGGGGTGTCAATGGGCCGGGTTGGGCTGGGTTTTGAAGGTCTCTTAACTCAATCTAAGCCCAACCCAACCCTAGGTCGAGTTGGGATATTTCAGCCCAGGCCCAACCCAACCCAACCCAGCCCTGATGAACCCTAATTGGGCTGGATTTAACCTAATGCAATCCAAACCAATACTATCGGTTCCTTGATTGTTTGATATTGATGCACCATAGAGGCCAAAGACCAAAGTTTTCGTATATATGTAAATTGTGGAAAACATACGAAAACTAAAGACCTTTTTCTATTAGTACCCATTAACAATTATTAGCATATTTATATGATTATATACTTAATAAACATGGTTGGATTGGGTTGGGTTGGGTTGGGTTGGGTTGGGCCTCGTTGATTGGGTTGGGTTGAGACCTCAACTGAGGCCCAACCCAACCCTGCCTCCGGCCTGAAAATCTCAATCCTAACCCACCTTATGGGCTGAAATCTCAGTCCAAGCCCTGTTTGGGCTCAGGGCGAGCTTGGACTGGTTTGGGTTGACGAGGCTTTTTTGACACCCCTACTCTTAATTGATGCTGGGAGTGTGAGACGCGGCTACCACGGTCCAGCTAGTGATTGCGTTGCGAGAATATTGACGTTGTTGATTAAAAAAGAGAAAAATAGTACTCATTGGCCGTACAGGATAATAAATAGAGCACACATGAACATAAATAGAGGGTGACATTGGGCCAATGAGTCACATTTGAAATCATAGGATCATAAGTATTAGAATTGTACAAATGTTATATTATAAGTCGAGATCAATGGAGCATGTAATCCATCGGCCACTTAATCGACATATGATATGTTCACTTTGGGGTTTCAACAGATCGTTTATTGGCTAAAAGCTCTTGGTTCACCTTAACGTCATATTTCTTGGTTTTTTCTATTTAACCAAGTCGTTTCTTGGTTGTTGAATTGCCCTTAATTGGCATGATATTGTTCGGTTTGAGGCTTTTCCCTCGCGACTTTAAAATATATATATAGATATATATATATATAGATACCAGATTACAGGATCGAGATATGCTAAAATCCAGGGAAATAGGGATCTCCTGGTTCTGTATAGCAATCAGAATGAGATAGGTCCAATACCTTACTTCGATCCAGCAAGGAGACACATACTGAGATGGGTGCAATACCTTACTCAGATCTAATTATGCAGAAATAATGAACAAAAGAAAGATCAAAACCATAAACTTTGAACAAAGGATATGAAATTGCACAAAATTTAAAAGCTGCTTGACTAGATCTATCTTTCAGAATCAAGATGCACGACTGTAGGCTTTGATCTGAGGATAGAACAAGAAGCTGCTATGCAGATGCACAATCAAGAAAATACTTTGAAATATATATTTGAAAGTAAAGTTACAATATTTGGAGATTGGTTTGGGTAGGCTTGGGTTGGAGGATTTGAGAAGAAGAAGGATGTTTGGGTTGGAGTCTTTGAGCTGTGGGTGGCTAACCTTTGAAGGATGATCAGAATTGAGTTGATCGGAGTTTCTTGTTGCAGACCGGCGATATGCTCGGAGAGATCTTGGAAGAACTTGTGGAGGCAAAGCTTGGTTCGGAGCTTCTCTCTCTAAGTCTTACAAGTTGGAGGAGTTCTAAATTTTTTTTTTAAGTTTTTCTTTGAGAAGGGGTGATGCTCCTTTTATAATGTAAGGAGGCTCATTTGAATTACATGTGGGTTTGGATTACATTTGAGTTTCATTTGGTAGTATACCAAATTAGGTACTATTTAACATTTCATTTGTCACTATTTGGGACTGTGCACTTGAATTTGTATTTGAAGTGAACAGTTGCTGCCGACAATTGAAGAACTGTTGGCGCCGAAAGTTGGAGTTGCTATCAACAAATGATTTGGAATCTTTGATATGGTTATTGTTGACAGTTAATTTGGAATCTTCAATGATCTTACCACGGCATTCCACGTGTCGAGGACACTATTCTCCGTATTGGTTTGATCAAGAAATTTGTATCCTATTTATTTGAGCCGGATATTGGCGGGACTGTCCTATAACCTGGGACAGTAACAGTACTCCCTTTCCTTACTAGGTCGTCCGGGGTTATTTGACTAGGTACGGTTTAACGACTGTACCCGTCTGCTAGTTTATAACCGTCTTAGCAGACGTTGTGGACCAACCTTACGGTTTGGTTGAAGAAGACTTTGATTTGGTATCCTGGCGAGATCGACGGGAGGTAAGTTCTTTGAATTTGCTGGAGGAGGATGCCTTAGAACTGGCAGGGACAAAGTCAGGATCATCCTCATATGGATCTTTCCCATAGCAAAGTTCATGGGCAGGAATAGATCTTTGCATGGATTTGAGACTGTAGGCTCCATCACTGGAACCTTCACTGTCTTCATTGTCTGAGTCGGAACCCAGTTCGGCAAGTCGGGCACGAAGGGCTTCCTTCTCACTTTTGATACTTGATTTTGAGGTACTTTGGATTGTTGGAACAGGTTGGAGACCTGTGAGGCTTTTGATTAATGCAGTTCTTTCACATTTGAAGACATCACAATTGTCCCACCATTTGACATTGAAGGACCGGCAGAGGACTGAAGCAATCCAGTCATTTACCTGGTAGTCATAAATTTGATATTCCCAGAATAATATCCATGCGAGACGGCAGTGGAGAAAGAATCTGAGAAGATCAGGTTGGTGAGGTTGGGGGGTTGTATTTTGGTAAAATATTTGGAAGGAATCTTGAATTTGTGGTGGTAGAATTTCTACCATAGGACCATATTGATCCCACCATTTGGGAAACCAGGTGGGAGTTTGGTTGTTAAATCTCTATTCAAAACAGAAAAACCATGAGTGGCGGTTGATTCTGTTTTGGAAAGAGAAAGCTTTGAACCAGGCATCTTGGTAATCCATGTATGTATAATTTGATGGGGAGAAGGTATTTGAAAAGCTTTTTGGGTTAAGGGGGTGAGTCCCCCAGTCTTGAAGAGACAGGATTTTGCAGATGGTTACAGTTGTATGTGTAACAAAGTTTTGGTCATTTCGGTCATAATTGAGTTTAAATCTGACCGAATCAGTTTCTACGAGGATATACTCGTAAAATCCTAGATGTTTTGCAGAGGAGTTGGAATGGTGATTCCATCCTTTGTAAAATATTTGTTGTGCCATCATTATTGGTGAGTCAATGTATTTGAACAGGGGCTCTTCAATAGTGAAGAGGTCTTCTTTGCATGGCTTTTCATGATATTGGCTTTTGAGTTTGGAACCTTGGGCAATTTGGAGGGGTTTGGCTTGTGTAGTTTGGAGGCTAGAACTGGCCTTATTTGTGGTTTGAATGGGTCCTGCTGCAGAGAGTGCTACTACAGCATGGGAATAGGGAGTTTTTGTTGTAGCCATTTGAGATTGGCTACGGGTTACTATTTGATGAGCTGGTGCAGCAGAGGTTGCAGAGGCACCATAGCTGGATTTGGTTTTGACAACAGAATTTGAGGAGGTAGACTCCTTGGGGGGAGCCATCCTGATAAGGTTGATTTGGAGAGTCTGGCCCTGTAGGAATTCACGGGTAAGAAAGTCAGGGACAGAATTGGATTCTCCTTTAATATATTATATTTGAAATTCAAAAATTGATAATAAAGCTTGCCATCGGGCAAAAATTTGTTTTGATGCAAGGTTTGAAACATCATTTTGTAAAACATATTTAGCTGCGCTACAATCAACACGGACTAAAAATGGTTTATTTAATAATGTATTTTGAAATTTTTGAATACAGAGGACAATCGATAAAATTTCCTTTTTGATGGTACTGTAATTCTTTTGAGCAGAATTCCAGATACCAGAGGTAAATTGAACTAATTGTTCTTTGTTATTATCAGGGAGTCTTTGTTTGAGAATACCTCCATATCCGATATCTGAGGCGTCGGTTTCTACTATTTTAAAAGCCTCAGGGTTAGGGATAAATAAACAGGGGATTTCTTTGACAAGCTTCTTGATTGTTTGACCTGCTGTGGTTTGGGCTTGTGACCAGGGAGTTGGTTTCTTTTTAAGCCGAAGGTATAATGGTTCGGAAATCTTACTGATTTGAGGAAGGAAATCACGAACATAATTTAAACTTCCTAAGAATCTTTGTAATTGAGTTTTATCAAGGATTTGGTCAGGGAATTTTTCACCAAAGGTAATGGCACGATCAATAGGGGTAAGAGTACCCTTTTCAATTAAGTGCCCAAGAAACCTAACTTTAGTAAGAAAAAATTCCATTTTCTTCTTTGATAAAACAAGACCATTTGATTTAATAATTTGATAAAACGTTCTTAAGTGTTTGAAGTGTTGTTCAATAGAATTTGAGAAAACCAGGACATCATCAATATAGACAATAGTGAAATGTCCATAAGGATTGAATATGTCATTCATGATTTTCTGAAATTCGCTAGGGGCATTTTTGAGGCCGAATGGCATGACGTTCCATTCATATAAGCCAAAGGGGGTTGTGAAGGCGGTTTTATAACGATCCTTGTCTTGGATTTGAATCTGCCAGAAACCAGACTTCATATCGAATTTGGAAAATATTTTTACTTGATAAATTCTTTGTAAAAGATCCTTTTGGTTTGGATTGGATATCTGACCCATTGGAGGGCATCATTTAAGGGTTTGTAATTAACTACTAGCCGAGGAGTTCCTCTTTCTATTTCAGCAGCCTTATTGACATAGAAGGCTGTGCAACTCCAAGGTGAGGTACTAGGTCGGATGAGTTTTTTGGCTAAGAGATCATTAATCTCTTCTTTGCAAGTTTCAAGAAGAGTTTGATTCATTTGGGCCGGTCGTGCTTTAGTGGGGATTTGAAGATCTGAAAACCCAGTAGCATAAGGTAGGGAGACCATATGCTGCTTTCGGTGCCAAAAGGCATCAGGAACATCAGAACAAAGATTAGATTCAAATTTTAATTTGATTTGGTTAATTTGTTGGATGGTCTTGGAGTTTTTGAGATAGTCAGAGATCCGTTTATGGAGAAGCTCTGTCTTGAGAAAATTTAATCGTTTAATTTTCCTAATACTTTGGTCATTAGAATTTTGGGCTTGTAAGAATGGGAAGATAATTTTTTGACCTTGAAATTTTGTAGAAATCCCATCTTGGGTTATTTTGAATGGTTTGATTTTTTCTAAAAAGGGTTGACCAAGGATTATGGTTTGGTCAAGATCTTTGGCAAGGATGAATGTTTGGGGAAGGCAGAGGCCTTGGTTGCACACATGGGTGTTTGAGAGTTTGTATTGGACATTCAACCCAGATCCATTAGCCGTGTTAAGGCGTTGGGTTGTTCGTTCATAGAACTGGATTGGAATAGCGCCTTCATTGATACAGTTGGCATTTGCACCAGAATCAACAAAGGCAATGGCAGAAAATTTGAATGAGGCATTAACAACTAAGGTTATGTGCACATACCAGTTTTGACAGGTTATGGTTGCTACAAAACCAGAGGTCGTTATGTTTGGTTCAACAGGTTCTTGATTTGCAAAAGGATTTATTAATGGTTCGTTGTTTGAAGTTGAAGCTTGTTGGTTTTGTCTGTTTAAAAGGGCTATCTGTTGTTTAATTTGTTTTATCTCATATTGCAAGGATGCAGTAGTGGTTTCGAGGGATTTGATCCGTCCAGAATGATCAGGAATGTTAGGTTTTGATATTTTATCAAATTTTTGCATGATTTGGTGGAGATTGTAAGGTTGAGGAGAATTTTGGGTAGAAAAATTGTTTCTAAGATGCTAAAGGCAAGCCTTCTTTTGTTATGGGTCTGCTAAGCTATCAATATAATCAAAAATATTTGAATTTGGTGATGCTCGCAGCATTCGGACAGATTTGGGAGCACAGTCTTCGCAACTAAGACCAATAATACAAGAATCACAATTGCAGGCTTGAAAATTCTCATTACTGGAAGTACTGGAAGAATTATGTTCAGAGGCTTGAATTTGATTAAGTTTATAATTTTCATCCTCAGAAGAAGATGAAGTTTCTTGGAATAAGGCAAGGATTTGTGTTTTATCTTGTTCGGAGATTTGTAAAGAATTGATTTTGTTTGAGACTCTACAAAATCTAGCAATGTGACCTGGTTTGCCACATTTGAAACATCCTTGAGAAGATTTGTCGAGTTTTTGATCTTTGAAATATTTAGGTGCCTTAAAAGGCTTCTTGTATTTATTATATTTTGGCTTTGAAGGAGTTTTATGGTAAAACTCAGGGGTTGTAAATGGTCTGTGGGACACATATTTTTTAGGTTTGTGAAAATTTTTATAATATTTGCGAGAAGACTTATGTCTATGTTTTGATGGAGGTCTGAGAGGTGGGAATCCAAATTGTTCATAGAATCCACCTAGTTCTTTTTTGTAAAACTTGTTTTCTTTATGGATTTGTTTCTTTAGCCTAATATCAGTACAGAGAGCAAGACCCTCTTCATGAATAAGACTAATTATTTGGCCATAGGACATTTGATCATAGGGAATAATCCCATCATTCTCCTTCCTAAGGCATTGTTTGATTTTTTTCAAAAAACAAAGTTGGTAGTCCTGTAAGAAATTTTTCTTTCCAACAGGGAAGGTTTGCGTCGGGTCTGGTTAAGACTTTGGTTAAAAAGGTGTCTTTGTATCATTTGAAATCATGTAATTTCTTACATCTAAGGTTTGATAATTGTTCAGCTGTTCTATCTTTGAGACGGGAAGGGTTTCCTAAAAAATAATTTGCAATGCTAAAAATAAGGGTATTAACAGCATCTTCAATAGGAATACTTTCACCATCAAGAAGGGGAACACCTTCAGGAGTGATTTGAACAGCCATTAAAATTTCTATTTTTTGAACGTCAGTCAGGACATAATCCCACCAACCTTTGAGTTGGCCAGTAAAGCCAGAAACAAGCAAGGTGGCAACAGCACTATCAGGAGTATTCTTGATACGATGCGCATTGCTAACCATGGTCATTTCCTGGAGTTTGTTCATGAGATTATGTTCAGACAGACCATCTATGTTCCATTCATAGATGATACCACTTTGGTAAGAAGCCTGAGGAGCAGTTCCTCTAGCTTCAATTTGTAGGTCAGGGAAAACTGGATGTTGGTTTGAACTTTGACCAATTTGGTTAATTTTGGGGAAGTCTTCTTCTTCAGAGCTTGAGGAAGTATTTGAAAAACATCCTATGATGGTGCGAACACCTCTATTGTTTGATTCAGCCGAAGGCTCATTTGAGGGCTGATTTTGGACTGGTGTTTGTGGATCACTTAAGTGTGCCTCAGCAGCATTAAGGATAGTAAGTCTTTGATTAATTTGATCTAAAACAAAGGATTTGTTAAGGGCGAGTTGCTGTTTTTGAAGAATATTATATAGTTTGAATAAAGAAACGGAAGTTGGAATCGGAGCCCGTGTCATTGATGAAGAGGCTATTGGTTTTGGTTGGACAAGGTTTTCAACTCTTGAAAGTTGATTGCCTATGGTTTGAAGACTTAAATTTGTAAAGTTTAATTGTTCAATTTGTCTTCGATTTGGGTCTTCTTGTTCAGCAATTTTGAACGGAGAAGCAATTATCTCATTATTTTTGTAGTTATGTTTGATGTTTTCTACCGGATGATGGATAGCATTTGTGGTTTGACCTTCGTAAAGGGTCCAGGCTTTATGAGAAGTAGTTTGAGTACATATCTGATTATTCCAGGGATAGTAAATATTATTATCCTGGGCATAGATATCAAAATATGTAAAGAAGAAAACATTTGTTTTAAGGTTTGTCATAAAATTATACCAATTTGTTCGAATTTGTGCTTGTTGTTCAAGATTAAAAGTTCTTAAAAACCATTCTCTTTTTTCTTTGTTTTTTGATGATTCAAAATCTGTTCTAAGTAAAGGTTTGTCTATTTGATAATTTATGGTTGTTTGAATCATACGAACTCCTGGATTTCTAGAATCACGAGGAGGAGGTTCAACCTTAGATTGGGTAGGGGACCTTTGGTCAGTAACTTCAGAAGGGGTTGTTTCACGAACAGTGGAGGTAGTTTCGTATGTTCCATGGACAATATTTTGATTGGTTTGAACTCCAACAAGGTTAGGGAATGGTGGAGTTGTCCTAGTTTGAGAAACCCATTGGTTTAAGTCAGAAGAAGTTGATGCCTCAGAGCATGATCTTCTAGAGCTTTGGTAAACCGGAGGAGGAGCTTGTCTGTTAAATCTAATGGCAACTAATCCGTTTGAATCCTGGGAAATAGAACGGATAGTCGTGTTTGAAACTTGAGGGGGAATTGCAGTCGTTTGCAACTGCCATTCCTCAGGGAAAGTAATATCTTCCCAACGGTAAAGTTTTGGGTAAACAATTTGTCCTTGAATACAATCAGTTTCAAGGTAAAGGGTTTGGCCTTTTGAAGATGTTCGTTTGGCAAGGGGTTGGACAGATTTCATTGCTTTGTATTTTATGCGATGGATGATGGAAATTGGAATGGTTCCATGCATTAATTTGTAACCATGGGTTTTAAGGTTAAGTTTGAGTGAATGTAAAATATTTGGGTCTTCTAAAGCTATGGACATGTCAGGATAGACATTGAAATGGACAGGTCCATAACAAAGGCTGGTTTCAATGGCTCCTAATAGGGAATCATTGAATTCAAGAAATCTTTGGTCACGAAGGGCTAACAACATGGAAGTGTTTAGACCTTCTCGGTGAAGGGGTTTGATGGCCACTTGGACTAAACCAATATGGACATAATTATATTTGCGGTCTTTGTATAAATCTTGTAAGGTGATTGGATCAAAAAGTTGGATTTCTTGTGTTTGAGGGGTAAATTTATTAGTTTGTTCTACGGTCTTGACTGTTTCGAGTCCGAACCAGTCTCGATCATAGAGATCATTTCTTGAAATCTTTGGCATATCCCAACTTCTAAGTCGTTGGTTAATTTGTGAAGTTTGTTCATCATAATCAAGCACATTAGAACTTGTGCTTGCCTCACCTGCCGATCTCATCGACATGGAGCGGGGTAAATGACTCATAATTTGAGAATTCTTAATCTTGGGGTAACCACCTAGATCTAAGTTTTAAGATGGTATTTCCAATATAACTTGGGCACAAACGTGGTCTTACACTCTTCTGCCACTCCTCCCAAGAGTCCAAAGGCATATACCGCGTCGAAGAACTTAAAAGAAAATGATTACACAAAAGTAAAGAAATCTGCAAAGAAATAAACCGAATCCACCACCACCGTGGCTCTGATACCAGATTACAGGATTCGAGATATGCGAGATATGCTAAATTCCAGGGAAATAGGGATCTCCTGGTTCTGTATAGCAATCAGAACGAGATAGGTGCAATACCTTACTCCGATCCAGCAAGGAGACACACACTGAGATGGGTGCAATACCTTACTCAGATCTAATTATGTAGAAATAATGAACAAAAGAAAGATCAAAACCATAAACTTTGAACAAAGGATATGAAATTGCACAAAATTTAAAAGCTGCTTGACTAGATCTATCTTTCAGAATCAAGAGGCACGACTGTAGGCTTTGATCTGAGGATAGAACAAGAAGCTGCTATGCAGATGCAAATGCAGATGCAGAAAGAAAGCTAATAATACAATCAAAGAAAATACTTTGAAATATATATTTGAAAGTAAAGTTACAATATTTGGAGATTGGTTTGGGTAGGCTTGGGTTGGAGGATTTGAGAAGAAGAAGGATGTTTGGGTTGGAGTCTTTGAGCTGTGGGTGGCTAACCTTTGAAGGATGATCAGACTTGAGTTGATCGGAGTTTCTTGTTGCAGACCGACGATATGCTCGGAGAGATCTTGGAAGAACTTGTGGAGGCAAAGCTTGGTTCGGAGCTTCTCTCTCTAAGTCTTACAAGTTGGAGGAGTTCTAAATTTTTTAAGTTGTTTTTTGAGAAGGGGTGATGCTCCTTTTATAATGTAAGGAGGCTCATTTGAATTACATGTCGGTTTGGATTACATTTGAGTTTTATTTGGTACTATACAAAATTAGGTACTATTTAACATTTCATTTGTCACTATTTGGGACTGTGCACTTGAATTTGTATTCGAAGTGAACAGTTGCTGCTGACAATTGAAGAACTGTTGGCGCCGAAAGTTGGAGTTGCTATCAACAAATGATTTGGAATCTTTGATATGGTTATTGTTGACAGTTAATTTGGAATCTTTAATGATCTTACCACGGCATTCCACGTGTCGAGGACACTATTCTCCGTATTGGTTTGATCAAGAAATTTGTATCCTATTTATTTGACCCGGATATTGGCTGGACTGTCCTATAACCTGGGACAGTAACAGTACCCCCTTTCCTTACTAGGTCGTCCGGGGTTATTTGACTAGGTACGGTTTAACGACTGTACCCGTCTGCTAGTTTATAACCGTCTTAGCAGACGTTGTGGACCAACCTTACGGTTTGGTTGAAGAAGACTTTGATTTGGTATCCCGGAGAGATCGACGGGAGGTAACTTCTTTGAATTTGCTGGAGGAGGATGCCTTAGAACTGGCAGGGACAAAGTCAGGATCATCCTCATATGGATCTTGCCCATAGCAAAGTTCATGGGCAGGAATAGATCTTTGCATGGATTTGAGACTGTAGGCTCCATCACTGGAACCTTCATTGTCTTCATTGTCTGAGTCGGAACCCAGTTCGGAAAGTCGGGCACGAAGGGCTTCCTTCTCACTTTTGATACTTGATTTTGAGGTACTTTGGATTGTTGGAACAGGTTGGAGACCTGTGAGGCTTTTGATTAATGCAGTTCTTTCACATTTGGAGACATCACAATTGTCCCACCATTTGACATTGAAGGACCGGCAGAGGACTGGAGCAATCCAGTCATTTACCTGGTAGTCATAAATTTGATATTCCCAGAATAATATCCATGCGAGACGGCAGTGGAGACAGAATCTGAGAAGATCAGGTTGGTGAGGTTGGGGGTTGTATTTTGGCAAAATATTTGGAAGGAATCTTGAATTTGTGGTGGTAGAATTTCTACCATAGGACCATATTGATCCCACCATTTGGGAAACCAGGTGGGAGTTTGTTTGTTAAATCTGTATTCAAAACAGAAAAACCATGAGTGGCGGTTGATTCTGTTTTGGAAAGAGAAAGCTTTGAACCAGGCATCCTGGTAATCCATGTATGTATAATTTGGTGGGGAGAAGGTATTTGAAAAGCTTTTTGGGTTAAGGGGGTGAGTCCCCCAGTCTTGAAGAGACAGGATTTTGCAGATGGTTACAGTTGTATGTGTAACCAAGTTTTGGTCATTTCGGTCATAATTGAGTTTAAATCTGACCGAATCAGTTTCTACGAGGATATACTCGTAAAATTCTAGATTTTTTGCAGAGGAGTTGGAATGGTGATTCCATCCTTTGTAAAATATTTGTTGTGCCATCATTATTGGTGAGTCAATGTATTTGAATAGGGGCTCTTCAATAGTGAAGAGGTCTTCTTTGCATGGCTTTTCATGATATTGGCTTTTGAGTTTGGAACCTTGGGCAGTTTGGAGGGGTTTGGCTTGTGTAGTTTGGAGGCTAGAACTGGCCTTATTTGTGGTTTGAATGGGTCCTGCTGCAGAGAGTGCTACTATAGCATGGGAATAGGGAGTTTTTGTTGTAGCCATTTGAGATTGGCTACGGGTTACTATTTGATGAGCTGGTGCAGCAGAGGCTGCAGAGGCACCATAGCTGGATTTGGTTTTGACAACAGAATTTGAGGAGGTAGACTCCTTGGGGGGAGCCATCCTGATAAGGTTGATTTGGAGAGTCTGGCCCTGTAGGAATTCACGGGTAAGAAAGTCAGGGATAGAATTGGATTCTCCTTTAATATATTCTATTTGAAATTCAAAAATTGATAATAAAGCCTGTCATCGGGCAAAAATTTGTTTCGATGCAAGGTTTAAAATATCATTTTGTAAAACATATTTAGCTGCGCTACAATCAACACGGACTAAAAATGGTTTATTTAATAATGTATTTTGAAATTTTTGAATACAGAGGACAATCGATAAAATTTCCTTTTTGATGGTACTGTAATTCTTTTGAGCAAAATTCCAGATACCAGAGGTAAATTGAACTAATTGTTCCTTGTTATTATCAGGGAGTCTTTGTTTGAGAATACCTCCATATCCAATATCTGAGGCGCCGGTTTCTACTATTTTAAAAGCCTCAGGGTTAGGGATAAATAAACAGGGGATTTCTTTGACAAGTTTCTTGATTGTTTGAACTGCTGTGGTTTGGGCTTGTGACCAGGGAGTTGGTTTCTTTTTAAGCCGAAGGTATAATGGTTCGGCAATCTTACTGATTTGAGGAAGGAAATCACGAACATAATTTAAACTTCTTAAGAATCTTTGTAATTGAGTTTTATCAAGGATTTGGTCAGGGAAATTTTCACCAAAGGTAATGGCACGATCAATAGGGGTAAGAGTACCCTTTTCCATTAAGTGCCCAAGAAACCTAACTTTAGTAAGAAAAAATTCCATTTTCCTCTTTGATAAAACAAGACCATTTGATTTAATAATTTGATAAAACGTTCTTAGGTGTTTGAAGTGTTGTTCAACAGAATTTGAGAAAACCAGGACATCATCAATATAGACAATAGTGAATTGTCCATAAGGATTGAATATGTCATTCATGATTTTCTGAAATTCACTAGGGGCTTTTTTGAGGCCGAATGACATGACGTTCCATTCATATAAGCCAAAGGGGGTTGTGAAGGCGGTTTTATAACGATCCTTATCTTGGATTTGGATCTGCCAGAAACCAGACTTCATATCGAATTTGGAAAAGATTTTTGCTTGATAAATTCTTTGTGAAAGATCCTTTTGATTTGGGATTGGATATCTGACCCATTGGAGGGCATCATTTAAGGGTTTGTAATTAACTACTTGCCAAGGAGTACCTCTTTCTATTTCAGCAGCCTTATTGACATAGAAGGCTATGCAACTCCAAGGTGAGGTACTAGGTCGGATGAGTTTTTCAAGATTTCTTTACTTTTGTGTAATCATTTTCTTTTAAGTTTTCGACGCGGTATATGCCTTTGGACACTTGGGAGGAGTGGCAGAAGAGTGTAAGACCACGTTTGTGCCCAAGTTATGTTGGAAATACCATTTTAAAACTTAGATCTAGGTGGTTACCCCAAGATTAAGAATTTTCAAATTATGAGTCGTTTACCCCGCTCCAAGTCGATGAGATCGGCAGGTGAGGCAAGCACAAGTTCTAATGTGCTTGATTATGATGAACAAACTTCACGAATTAACCGACGACTTAGAAGTTGGGATATGCCAAAGATTTCAAGAAATGATCTCTATGATCGAGACTGGTTCGGACTCGAAACAGTTAAGACCGTAGAACAAACTATTAATTTTACCCCTCAAACATAAGAAATCCAACTTTTTGATCCAATCACTTTACAAGATTTATACAATGACCGCAAATATAATTATGTCCATATTGGTTTAGTCCAAGTGGCCATCAAACCCCTTCACCGAGAAGGTCTAAACACTTCCATGTTGTTAGCCCTTCGTGACCAAAGATTTCTTGAATTCAATGATTCCCTATTAGGAGCCATTGAAACCAGCCTTTGTTATGGACCTGTCCATTTCAATGTCTATCCTGACATGTCCATAGCTTTAGAAGACCCAAATATTTTACATTCACTCAAACTTAACCTTAAAACCCATGGTTACAAATTAATGCATGGAACCATTCCAATTTCCATCATCCATCGCATAAAATAAAAAGCAATGAAATCTGTCCAACCCCGTGCCAAACGAACATCTTCAAAAGGCCAAACCCTTTACCTTGAAACTGATTGTATTCAGGGACAAATTTTTTACCCAAAACTTTACCGTTGGGAAGATATTACTTTCCCTGAGGAATGGCAGTTGCAAACGACTACAATTCCCCCTCAAGTTTCAAACACGAGTATCCGTTCTATTTCCCAGGATTCAGACGGATTAGTTGCCATTAGGTTTAACAGACAAGCTCCCCCTCCGGTTTACCAAAGCTCTAGAAGATCATGCTCTGAGGCATCAACTTCTTCTGACTTAAACCAATGGGTTTCTCAAACTAGGACAACTCCACCATTCCCTAACCTTGTTGGAGTTCAAACCAATCAAAATATTATCCATGGAACATACGAAACTACCTCCACTGTTCCTGAAACAACCCCTTCTGAAGTTACAGACCAAAGGTCCCCTACCCAATCTGAAGTTGAACCTCCTCCTCGTGATTCTAGAAATCCAGGAGTTCGTATGATTCAAACAACCATAAATTATCAAATAGACAAACCTTTACTTAGAACAGATTTTGAATCATCAAAAAACAAAGAAAAAAGAGAATGGTTTTTAAGAACTTTTAATCTTGAAAAACAAGCACAAATTCGAACAAATTGGTATAATTTTATGACAAACCTTAAAACAAATGTTTTCTTCTTTACATATTTTGATATCTATGCCCAGGATAATAATATTTACTATCCCTGGCATAATCAGATATGTACTCAAACTACTTCTCATAAAGCCTAGACCCTTTACGAAGGTCAAACCACAAATGCTATCCATCCTCCGGTAGAAAACATCAAACATAACTACAAAATAATGAGATAATTGCTTCTCCGTTCAAAATTGCTGAACAAGAAGACCCAAACCGAAGACAAATCGAACAATTAAACTTTACAAATTTAAGTCTTCAAACCATAGGTAATCAACTTTCAAGAGTCGAAAACCTTGTCCAACCAAAACCAATAGCCTCTTCATCAATGACACCGGCTTCGGTTCCAACTTCCGTTTCTTTATTCAAACCATATAATATTCCTCAAAAATAGCAACTCGCCCTTAACAAATCCATTGTTTTAGATCAAATTAATCAAAGACTTACTATCCTTAATGCTACTGAGGCACACTTAAGTGATCCACAAACACCAGTCCAAAATCAGCCCCCAAATGAGCCTTCGGCTGAATCAAACAATAGAGGTGTTCGCACCATCATAGGATGTTCTTCAGATACTTCCTCAAGCTCTGAAGAAGAAGACTTCCCCAAAATTAACCAAATTGGTCAAAGTTCAAACCAACATCCAGTCTTCCCTGATCTACAAATTGAAGCTAGAGGAACTGCCCCTCAGGCTTCCTACCAAAGTGGTATCATCTATGAATGGAATATAGATGGTCTGTCTGAACATAATCTCATGAACAAACTCCAAGAAATGACCATGGTTAGCAATGCGCATCGTATCAAGAATACTCCTGATAGTGCTGTTGCCACCTTGCTTGTTTCTGGCTTTACAGGCCAACTCAAAGGTTGGTGGGATTATGTCCTGACTGACGTTCAAAAAATAGAAATTTTAATGGTTGTTCAAATCACTCCTGAAGGTGTTCCCCTTCTTGATGGTGAAGGTATTCTTATTGAGGATGCTGTTAATACCCTTATTTTCAGCATTGCAAATTACTTTTTAGGAAATCCTTCTCGTCTCAAAGATAGAACAGCTGAACAATTATCAAACCTTAGATGTAAGAAATTACATGATTTCAAATGGTACAAAGACACCTTCTTAACCAATGTCTTAAACAGACCCGACGCAAACCTTCCCTGTTGGAAAGAAAAATTTCTTACAGGACTACCAACTTTGTTTTCTGAAAAAATCAAACAACGCCTTAGGAAGGAGAATGATGGGATTATTCCCTATGATCAAATGTCCTATGGCCAAATAATTAGTCTTATTCATGAAGAGGGTCTTGCTCTCTGTACTGATATTAGGCTAAAGAAACAAATCCATAGAGAAAACAAGTTTTACAAAAAAGAACTAGGTGGATTCTGTGAACAATTTGGATTCCCATCTCTCAGACCTCCATCAAAACATAAACATAAATCTTCTCGTAAATTTTATAAAAATTTCCACAAATCTAAAAAATATGTGTCCCACAGACCATTTACAACCCCTGAGTTTTACCATAAAACTCCTTCAAAGCCAAAATATAATAAATACAGGAAGCCTTTCAAGGCACCTAAAATTTTCAAAGATCAAAAACTCGACAAAACTACTCAAGGATGTTTCAAATGTGGTAAACCAGGCCACATTGCCAAATTTTGTAGAGTCTCAAACAAAATCAATTCTTTACAAATTTCTGAGCAAGATAAAACCCAAATCCTTGCTCTATTCCCAGAAACTTCTTCATCCCCTTCTGAAGATGAAAATTATAAACTTAATCAAATTCAAGCCTCTGAACATAATACTTCCAGTTCTTCCAATAATGAGAATTTTCAAGCTTGTAATTGTGATTCTTGTATTATTGGTCTTAGCTGTGAAGATTGTGTTCCCAAATCTCTCCGGATGCTTCGAGCATCACCTAATTCAAATATTTTTGATTATATTGATAGCATAACAGACCCTGAACACAAGAAGGCCTGTCTTGAGCATCTTAGAAACAATGTTTCTACCCAAAATTCCCCTCAACCATACAATCTCCATCAAATAACGGCAAAGTTCGATAAAATATCAAAACCCATTATTCCTGATCATTCTGGTCGGATCAAATCCCTTGAAACCACTACTGCATCTTTGCAGTATGAAATAAAACAAATTAAACAACAAATATCCCTCTTAAACAGACAACAAAACCAACAAGCTTCGACTTCAAACAATGAACCATTAATAAATCCTTTCGCAAATCAAGAACTTGTTGAACCAAACCCAACAACCCCTGGTTTTGTGGCTACCATAACCTGTCAAAATTGGTATGTTCGTATAACCTTAGTTGTTAATACCTCGTTCAAATTTTCTGCCATTGCCTTAGTCGATTCTGGTGCAAATGCCAACTGTATCAACGAAGGTGCTATTCCTACCCAGTTCTATGAAAGAACTACCCAACGCCTTAACACGGCTAATGGATCTGGGTTGAATGTCCAATACAAATTTTCAAACACCCATATCTGCAACCAAGGCCTCTGCCTTCCCCAAACCTTCATCCTTGCAAAAGACCTTGACCAAACTATAATCCTTGGTCAACCAATTTTAGAAAAAATCAAACCATTCAAAATAACCCAAGATGGGATTTCTACAAAATTTCAAGGACAAAAAATTGTCTTCCCATTCTTACAAGCCCAAAATTCTAATGACCAAAGTATTAGAAAAATTAAACAATATAAATTTTCTCAAAATAGAGCTTCTCCTTGAAAGAATCTCTGATCATTTAAAAAAGCCCAAGACCATCCAACAAATTAATCAAATTAAATCAAAATTTGAATCCAATCTTTGTTCTGATGTTCCTGATGCCTTTTGGCACCGAAAACAGCATATAGTCTCCTTACCTTATGCTACTGGGTTTTCAGATCTTCAAATCCCCACTAAAGCACGACCAGCCCAAATGAATCAAACTCTTCTTGAGACTTGCAAAGAAGAGATTAATGATCTCTTAGCCAAAAAACTCATCCGACCTAGTACCTCACCTTGGAGTTGCACAGCCTTCTATGTCAATAAGGCTGCTGAAATAGAAAGAGGTACTCCCCGGCTAGTAGTTAATTACAAACCCTTAAATGATGCCCTCCAATGGGTCAGATATCCAATCCCAAATCAAAAGGATCTTTTACAAAGAATTTATCAAGCCAAAATCTTTTCCAAATTTGATATGAAGTCTGGTTTCTGGCAGATCCAAATCCAAGATAAGGATCGTTATAAAACCGCCTTCACAACTCCCTTTGGCTTATATGAATGGAACGTTATGCCATTCGGCCTCAAAAATGCCCCTAGTGAATTTCAGAAAATCATGAATGACATATTCAATCCTTATGGACAATTCACTATTGTCTATATTGATGATGTCCTGGTTTTCTCAAATTCTGTTGAACAACACTTCAAACACCTAAGAACGTTTTATCAAATCATTAGATCAAATGGTCTTGTTTTATCAAAGAGGAAAATGGAATTCTTTCTTACCAAAGTTAGGTTCCTTGGGCACTTAATTGAAAAGGGTACTCTTACCCCTATTGATCGTGCCATTACCTTTGGTGAAAAATTCCCTGACCAAATCCTTGATAAAACTCAATTACAAAGGTTCTTAGGAAGTTTAAATTATGTTCGTGATTTCCTTCCTCAAATCAGTAAGATTGCCGAACCATTATACCTTCGGCTTAAAAAGAAACCAACTCCCTGGTCACAAGCCCAAACCACAGCAGGTCAAACAATCAAGAAGCTTGTCAAAGAAATCCCCTGTTTATTTATCCCTAACCCTGAGGCTTTTAAAATAGTAGAAACCGACGCCTCAGATATCGGATATGGAGGTATTCTCAAACAAAGACTCCCTGATAATAACAAAGAACAATTAGTTCAATTTACCTCTGGTATCTGGAATTCTGCTCAAAAGAATTACAGTACCATCAAAAAGGAAATTTTATCGATTGTCCTCTGTATTCAAAAATTTCAAAATACATTATTAAATAAACCATTTTTAGTTCGTGTTGATTGTAGCGCAGCTAAATATGTTTTACAAAATGATGTTTCAAACCTTGCATCAAAACAAATTTTTGCCCGATGGCAAGCTTTATTATCAATTTTTGAATTTCAAATAGAATATATTAAAGGAGAATCCAATTCTGTCCCTGACTTTCTTACCCGTGAATTCCTACAGGGCCAGACTCTCCAAATCAACCTTATTAGGATGGCTCCCCCCAAGGAGTCTACCTCCTCAAATTCTGTTGTCAAAACCAAATCCAGCTATGGTGTCTCTGCAACCTCTGCTGCACCAGCTCATCAAATAGTAACCCGTAGCCAATCTCAAATGGCTACAACAAAAACTCCCTATTCCCATGCTGTAGTAGCACTCTCTGCAGCAGGACCCATTCAAACCACAAATAAGGCCAGTTCTAGCCTCCAAACTACACAAGCCAAACCCCTCCAAACTACCCAAGGTTCCAAACTCAAAAGCCAATATCATAAAAAGCCATGCAAAGAAGACCTCTTCACTATTGAAGAGCCCCTGTTCAAATACATTGACTCACCAATAATGATGGCACAACAAATATTTTACAAAGGATGGAATCACCATTCCAACTCCTCTGCAAAACATCTAGAATTTTACGAGTATATCCTCGTAGAAACTGATTCGGTCAGATTTAAACTCAATTATGACCGAAATGACCAAACCTTGGTTACATATACAACTGTAACCATCTGCAAAATCCTGTCTCTTCAAGACTGGGGTGCTCACCCCCTTAACCCAAGAAGCTTTTCAAATACCTTCTCCCCACCAAATTATACATACATGGATTACCAGGATGCCTGGTTCAAAGCTTTCTCTTTCCAAAACAGAATCAACCGCCACTCATGGTTTTTCTGTTTTGAATACAGATTTAACAACCAAACTCCCACCTGGTTTCCCAAATGGTGGGATCAATATGGTCCTATGGTAGAAATTCTACCACCACAAATTCAAGATTCCTTCCAAATATTTTGCCAAAATACAACCCCCCAACCTCACCAACCTGATCTTCTCAGATTCTTTCTCCACTGCCATCTCGCATGGATATTATTCTGGGAATATCAAATTTATGACTACCAGGTAAATGACTGGATTGCTCCAGTCCTCTGCCGGTCTTTCAATGTCAAATGGTGGGACAATTGTGATGTCTCCAAATGTGAAAGAACTGCATTAATCAAAAGCCTCACAGGTCTCCAACCTGTTCCAACAATCCAAAGTACCTCAAAATCAAGTATCAAAAGTGAGAAGGAAGCCCTTCGTGCCCAACTTGCCGAACTGGGTTCCGACTCAAACAATGAAGACAATGAAGGTTCCAGTGATGGAGCCTACAGTCTCAAATCCATGCAAAGATCTATTCCTGCCCATGAACTTTGCTATGGGCAAGATCCATATGAGGATGATCCTGACTTTGTCCCTGCCAGTTCTAAGGCATCCTCCTCCAGCAAATTCAAAGAAGTTATCTCCCGTCGATCTCTCCGGGATACCAAATCAAAGTCTTCTTCAACCAAACCGTAAGGTTGGTCCACAACGTCTGCTAAGACGGTTATAAACTAGCCAACGGGTACAGTCGTTAAACCGTACCTAGTCAAATAACCCCGGACGACCTAGTAAGGAAAGGGGGTACTGTTACTGTCCCAGGTTATAGGACAGTCCGGCCAATATCCGGCTCAAATAAATAGGATACAAATTTCTTGATCAAACCAATACGGAGAATAGTGTCCTCGACACATGGAATGCCGTGGTAAGATCATTGAAGATTCCAAATTAACTGTCAACAATAACCATATCAAAGATTCCAAATCATTTGTTGATAGCAACTCCAACTTTCGGCGCCAACAGTTCTTCAATTGTCGGCAGCAACTGTTCACTTCAAATACAAATTCAAGTGCACAGTCCCAAATAGTGACAAATGAAATGTTAAATAGTACCTAATTTGGTATAGTACCAAATGAAACTCAAATGTAATCCAAACCCACATGTAATTCAAATGAGCCTCCTTACATTATAAAAGGAGCATCACCCCTTCTCAAAAACAACTTAAAAAATTTAGAACTCCTCCAACTTGTAAGACTTAGAGAGAGAAGCTCCGAAGCAAGCTTTGCCTCCACAAGTTCTTCCAAGATCTCTCCGAGCATATCGCCAGTCTGCAACAAGAAACTCCGATCAACTCAAGTCTGATCATCCTTCAAAGGTTAGCCACCCACAGCTCAAAGACTCCAACCCAAACATCCTTCTTCTTCTCAAATCCTCCAACCCAAGCCTACCCAAACCAATCTCCAAATATTGTAACTTTACTTTCAATTATATATTTCAAAGTATTTTCTTTGATTGTATTATTAGCTTTCTTTCTGCATCTGCATTTGCATCTGCATAGCAGCTTCTTGTTCTATCCTCAGATCAAAGCCTACAGTCGTGCCTCTTGATTCTGAAAGATAGATCTAGTCAAGCAGCTTTTAAATTTTGTGCAATTTCATATCCTTTGTTCAAAGTTTATGGTTTTGATCTTTCTTTTGTTCATTATTTCTGCATAATTAGATCTGAGTAAGGTATTGCACCCATCTCAGTGTGTGTCTCCTTGCTGGATCGGAGTAAGGTATTGCACCTATCTCGTTCTGATTGCTATACAGAACCAGGAGATCCCTATTTCCCTGGATTTTAGCATATCTCGATCCTGT
Organism: Macadamia integrifolia; assembly: GCF_013358625.1. Classification (NCBI taxonomy): domain Eukaryota; kingdom Viridiplantae; phylum Streptophyta; class Magnoliopsida; order Proteales; family Proteaceae; genus Macadamia; species Macadamia integrifolia. Next base: position 38,321 of record NW_024868440.1, read on the forward strand.
AATCTGGTATCAGATTACAGTCTCAAATCCAGATCTTCTCAGATTGGCTTAAAAGAAAATGATTACACTCCTTGCTGGATTTTGGCTTATATGAGAATTTTCAAGCCTGCAATTGTGATTCTTGTATTATTGGTCTTAGCTGCGAAGACTGTGCTCCCAAATCTGTCCAAATGCTGCGAGCATCACCAAATTCAAGTATTTTTGATTATATTGATAGCTTAGCAGACCCAGAACAAAAGAAGGCTTGCCTTGAGCATCTTAGAAACAATGTTTCTACCCAAAATTCTCCTCAACCTTACAATCTGCTAAGACGGTTAGAAACTAGCCGACGGGTACAGTCATTAAACCGTACCTAGTCAAATAACCCCGGACGACCTAGTAAGGAAAGGGGGTACTGTTACTGTTCCAGGTTATAGGACAGTCCGGCCAATATCCGGCTCAAATAAATAAGATATAATCCTTGGTCAACCCTTTTTAGAAAAAAACAAACCATTCAAAATAACCCAAGATGGGATTTCTACAAAATTCCAAGGTCAAAAAATTGTCTTTCCATTCTTACAAGCCCAAAATTCTAATGACCAAAGCATTAGGAAAATTAAACAATTAAATTTTCTCAAGACAGAGCTTCTCCATAAACGGATCTCTGACTATCTCAAAAACCCCAAGACCATCCAACAAATTAACCAAATCAAATTAAAATTTGAATCTAATCTTTGTTCTGATGTTCCTGATGCCTTTTGGCACCGAAAACAGCATATGGTCTCCCTACCTTATGCTACTGGGTTTTCAGATCTTCAAATCCCCACTAAAGCACGACCAGCCCAAATGAATCAAACTCTTCTTGAAACTTGCAAAGAAGAGATTAATGATCTCTTAGCCAAAAAACTCATCCGACCTAGTACCTCACCTTGGAGTTGCACAGCCTTCTATGTCAATAAGGCTGCTGAAATAGAAAGAGGTACTCCTCGGCTAGTAGTTAATTACAAACCCTTAAATGATGCCCTCCAATGGGTCAGATATCCAATCCCAAATCAAAAGGATCTTTTACAAAGAATTTATCAAGCAAAAATCTTTTCCAAATTCGATATGAAGTCTGGTTTCTGGCAGATCCAAATCCAAGATAAGGATCATTATAAAACCGCCTTCACAACCCCCTTTGGCTTATATGAATGGAACGTCATGCCATTCGGCCTCAAAAATGCCCCTAGTGAATTTCAGAAAATCATGAATGCCATATTCAATCCTTATGGACAAGTTTTACAAGTTTCAGAAAATTTTTGAATACAGAAAATTATGACTGACCAATAAAGAATTGATATTGTTTGAGACTCTACAAAATTTGGCAATGTGGCCTGGTTTACCACATTTGAAACACCCTTGAGTAGTTTTGTCGAGTTTTTTATCTTTGAAATTTTTAGGTGCCTTGAAAGGCTTCCTGTATTTATTATATTTTGGCTTTGAAGGAGTTTTATGGTAAAACTCAGGGGTTGTAAATGGTCTGTGGGACACATATTTTTTAGATTTGTGGAAATTTTTATAAAATTTGCGAGAAGATTTATGTTTATGTATATATATATATATATATATTGGTACAAAAAAAAAAGGTGCTCCATAGTGGTGATCATAGGCCCAGGACAAGCCCCCGTACGGCAAGCGACTCTTCCACAGGACCAATCGACGTTAGCGGGCATGACTCAAGCAGTGATGGATTGAGGGCATTTTTACCACTTGGTGTGAATTGTAGACGACTCTCGGCTTTAAAATATATCAAACCATATTAAGGAGGTCACCTTTTACCAATAGTCTAATATCTCCCTCTCCAGCCAATGTGGGACCAAAGGTTCTTGGTGGGTCATTTCTTGGTTATTGCCTTTTTAGTCTCATATTGGTTAGAGAAGGATATATTGAACTATTGATAAAAGATGGCCTCCTTAACATGACATAACTAAAGTGTCAAAATCGAATTGAAATTAACCATTTGTAGGGTTTGAAAAGTTGAGATTGTCTTCATTGCAGTTTTTCAAAATCAGCATTAAACTGGATCGACTGATATTCAGAGACATTATCAGGATTAAAACCGTGAACGGAAGAAGAAATAAAACTGTGAAAGGAACCCCCAAAATGAACAATATCATGTCAGTTAAGGGACCGACTCGTTACAAAGCAATCCTAAACAACCATTCTCAATTAAAACTCGGTTGACGAGGCTTGTTTGCCCCCTTATGGCTTTGGGATCAGATTAGGATTGGCACTGGTGAGGAATGAACCATATAACCTAAGGTTGAACATGTAATTGTCTAGATATCTCTGTTCATTTTACACTCTTGAAACCTACATCTATTTTGTAAATAGAAATGTGAATACTTATGCCAATGATATTTCTAAATGGGCTTTACTCTAACCTGCTCTTGGGTAAGTGACGACATACCTGAAGGATATTCGCAAAATTGTATCTTCTTTCCTAAATAAGCTTTTATAAATTCTCTACTTCTCGGGTTTCAACTTTCAAGTGCCAAAAATAAAAGACATGCCATGTGGTAAGACATAGAGCTATAGGAAGTCAAGACCTATTCTCCCATCTGTATCACTATATCACCATACCTTTTATTGAGTGAGGGTTTGGTTTTTTTTTTTTGATAAAAAAAATCTTGTGAGAGTGTTTCTTACATTAATATCGAGGGCAGACATCTCCACTATTTTTTAGGGCGGGGCGGGGGGGGGGGGGGGGAAAGAGACGATGGCTAGTTGTGTGGTCCTTTGCACTAGTGCGGAAGCCAATAAGACCATGTATAAAGACATCAATATGAATAAGATTTTCTGATTTCAGAGGGATGGACGGTGACTTTACACACCCCTGTGTCTGGGTGCAAGGGACACCTGACGAGGTACCTTTCTTTTTCCTTTTTTTTTTCTGAATTTTTATATTATAATTTTTTATGGGTTCAATTTTTATGAACATATTGTCAATGCCATTATCTAATCAATGAATTAAAGTTCAAACAATTTGACTCCTCTATGCCATTTGACGTTTTAATAATTATTTGAAAAATATAAGAAATGTTGAAGAAGAAAAATAAAAGACACATGGTTTACCATGTTTGAGAATGACCACCAAATTTAACATATGATTTAAGATATTCCTATTTATAGAATTTGCCCACATGACAAAACGAGTTCATGCCTGCGTATCTCACACCCCTATGTAGGAAACATTTTTCCTTTTAATATTTAATAATGATAGCTCATAATTAAATTTATACAATTTTATTTTACGGATATCGAATAATTAAATTTATATAAATGTGTTTTGGTAGAATCCTGAATCCATGGATTGAAAATAGACCAAACCATTGTACATGCTACCAAAGGATACTTGAATGATTTAATTATTAGACCTCAGGATTTGATTTCCCACTATTCATTCTTACCTGATCCCAAGCCAAGTCTACTGATGCTCAACTGGACTGACTTAGATTGGGCGCTCCAAGGGTCATCCAGGCCTGTTACAACCAAGTTATGCCGATATGTGGCTGTTACAATTGTTCCATTAGAAGCCCAGTGAAATTTAGGGCCGAGCGTGCACTCCAACTAGCCTTGTCTGACATAATAAATGGGCGTATGTTCCTTCATTCTGCCACAGTTCCTTAGACAATAGAGATCAAAAACCTAGAATCGGGAGCTGGATCTGTCTTGGTCCTAGACTCCTAGCCGACTTTGATCAGAATCGAAAAGAAATCGATCAAAATTGGCCAAGACATATCCTAACCCCAGAATCCATGCAAAGATCGACTCCAAATCAGCCTCGCCCGATCTGATTCCAATTCTTAAAACCCTACTAGACAGCTTTAGATAGGTATATACCATGTGGCATTTGCGCTGGCAAAACAATCTGTCCATGTCACCACAAGTTCACAACTGGACCCTTATCCTCTTAGGCTGCACTAGCACGAGTTATGAGGGCTCTTTTCTTAGGGCGAAAGAACTGTGGAAACAGTAAACCAACGGGCCAATGGGAGGGCATGTGGCAGCATATTCAGCACACACCAAAGGGGAGGGGGGGGAGGCAGCACAATCTTTTTGCATCCTGCATAGTCTGGGCATTTCCTGCTTTCTAACTTCTAACACTCCATTCATTCCTTAAACCTGTCATCTTTCGACTTTTTTTTTCCATCAAAGCCCGTCCTCTTCGTCTTCCTTACTCAAAGACCATTCATTACAAGCACCTCTAATTCAGACTCCGTCCCCATCTTAACAACTAAACCATTTATCTCGAGATCTAAGTCATCAGCAGCAAAGTCGAACTCAACTGTAGGATTTTCCAACAGAGCAATGATCCCTTCTTCAGACTAAGGTAAATTCAGATCTGGGAAACCTTTACCCTCAAGTACAACATCAAGGAAGTGATCTCTGAGGAATCATTACTATGCCAAGCTGCTGGGTGTTCAAACAAATTCCTCATCATGGAAGTTCCCTATCCTCACGTCAAGGGCATCGATGATGGATTTGCCGTCTTGGAAGTAATGCCATGCCCACTCAGCCTGACACATATGCTCATCTCCATCATTGGCTTCTCTTGCTGTTGCCAATTCCAACAGCACCTCCCCAAAGCTGTAGATATCAATCTTCTCATTCACATCGGTTGTATAAGAAAATTCTGTAGACCCAATTACCAAAATATGTACTAGTATAAACACAGGAATTCCTGGCTTTGCCATTCAAGGAAAAATTCTAAAATTAAGAACAGAGAATTCTGCAATTTCAAAAACTACACTCACCTCGAGAAATGTAGCCAAAAGAAAGACATTTTGTTAGGCCCCCTGGCTTATGCATCAGCTTGGCAAGCCCAAAATCTGCAATCCTTGCCTTGAAGTCTTAAGTCTAGTAGCATGTTGCTTGACTTCACATCAGGGTTAACAATTGGCAAAAAGCAATCATGGTTCACGTAACAAAGCCCTTGTGAAGCTCCAACTGCAATCTGCAACCTTTTAGGTTAATCCAACTCTAGTGATGGACAGAACCAGACAGCGTCAATCCTCCAATCTTCCTGTGGAGCCATCAATCCAAGCTCCTATTCTCCAAGTAACATAAACGAGAAGCTTTGATAGTCAGGAGTCAGTGAAGAGTCGGGGATAACAAAAAAAGGAGAACGTGGAACGTGGAATGGGAAAACCCATTCCAAAACGAGGTCCATTCTTGACTCCATTCTAGGAATTTAGAATGAGAATGTGTACCAAACAAAGGGCGTGCTAGGAAACGGCGAAACGGTTTTCAAGGCTTTCACCCCAGAAAACTGAACTAGACTCCGTCCCTCTATGTCCATTCAATCTGAATCTTACTGATTTCTGCCATTCCAGAATGCATTCTAGACCCAGAACTTCTGATACGCATACCAAACACAGCCTGTAAGTAAATTGAGATGGAGTAGAGATTGCAACCCAAAACATGATCATCTAAATGTGTAAAGAAGATTCAAAAAGAAAATACATCATGACATCCTATCTTGAAAGTTTTCTTTTACCTATGCAACAACTACTTCACAATGAAAAATTTTCAAATAAATAAATAAAAACTCTACACCCCTTCAAACAAGAACTATTTCTACAAAACTGATCTAAATTTAAGTATCCAGGAAAATTAAGTAGATTCTCCTGGATGAGTTCCATCGCTTGTTTCACTGCTCTTACCTGCATTTCTCTGATTGCCCTGCTGCTCTCTGGACTTAGCTGGGCCAGGACCAGCAGATACCTTGACCAATGATGGACGCAAGAGCCTGTCACCAAGTTTGAAACCCTTACGAAATTCTTCAATTATGATACCTTCTGCAAATTCTGTGGACTCTTCACGCATGATTGCCCCATGAAGCTGAAAAAAAAAAAAAGAATTAAGGGTATGTAATGAGATCATTACTTGCCCTGAACTAGTATAGCACAACATACTGACTTAAGAAAATAAGTTTCACTTGTGAGAATGGAGTATTTCATAAGTAGTCTTGCCCTCAAATATTGAGGACAAATGAATATATAAAGAAGAATTATCACTCCCCTCCCTGAACTATGGCTAAATATCAAGTTCCCCCAGGTTTTTGAAAATATTTTCACTCCCCTCCCCCCAAATCAAAAGATTCTATCAACCATGACTAAGTGTTAGTTTTTTCTGTTAAGTGCTTGTCCTATTTTTCATAATACCCTAAATGCCCCCCTCCCTAATCGATCAAAAGAAGAGGAGGCCTACTTTGTGTGTTCTTCAGTGAAACTCTCACCAAGAAGACCTGCTTGAATCGAAGACCTGAAGTTCTCCTCCTTCAATCAAAGCGACTGAATCTTTAGTTCGCCTCCTTCAATCGAAGCCCTACTCCTTCAATTGAAGCCCTCCTTCAATCGAAGCCCTGCCATTTTAGGTTGTTCAATTGCAAGAATTTTCAGCAAGACTGTGAGTAAGAAGTAGCCAAACACAGCAACCCAAATAAAAAAGAGCTGAGAAAACTTAATCCAAATGCTGATACAGTCCAATTTCAAGCATCTCCTTCATCAAATCTCTTGCTTTTTCCTCATTACCCTGTTCCCTGTATCCCTCAATGAAAAATCCATAGATCTCTGAATTTGGTTGAAAACCTTTTCCCACCATCTCTAATTGCAGTTGCAATGCTTCTTCCATTTCACCTTCTTTACATAACTCTCTTATTAGAAGCTCATAGCTCTTTATACCTGAAAAAATCTTGCCCTTTCATGGCATTCCTTAGAAAATTCAAACCTTCATTGACCCTACCGCTACAACACATCACTTGTACCACTTTATCGATTGTGGAAGCCTCTGGCCTGAAATCTTTCATGCACATATCCTTATATAAAAGGACTGTAGAATTAATTTCACAGTATCCTTTAATCAGATGTTCATAAGTTAGACAAGTTGCTTCAATTTCACTCAATGCCATATCCCGGAAAATTGTTCTGCCCTTTCCATTTGCCCAATTTTGCAGAAACCACCAATAATGTGTTATAAGCAGCAACATCAGGATCAATTTGTTTTGTTCTCATTTCTTCCCATAATTTTAGAGCTTCTGTCATCTTTCCTTCATCACAAAAAGCCGCCATTAAAGCATCAGGATAGAGGCATTTGATAAAGTTCAATCGGCTCTTTGAGCGCTGCTCTTCAAGGATCGAAACGACAGATGAGATTAAGGTTTCATTCGGAGGGTTTTGATCTGATGGGGATGATGGCAAGGAATGGAAAGATAATGAGAAATAGATGGTCAAATGTCTGCAAGAGGAAGCCCTGATCAGCAAGCAGGGCTTCAATTGAAGGAGGGCTTCGATTTCAAGCAAGCAGGGCTTCGATTGAAGGAGGAGAACTTCAGGTCTTCTTGGTGAGAGTTTCGCCGAAGAACACACGAACACACAAAGTAGGCTTCCTCTTCTTCATTTTGATCAATTAGGGAGGGGGCATTTAGGGTATTATGAAAAATAGGATAAGCACTTAACAGAAAAAACTAACACTTAGTCACGGTTGATAGAATCTTTTGATTTAGGGGGAGGGGAGTGAAATATTTTAAAAAACATGGGGGAACTTGATATTTAGCCATAGTTAAGGGGAGGGGAGTGATAATTCCTCATATATAAAATATGCATGCACCTTTCCTCATTTAAGCCGTTACTAGAAAATGCAACCAGTAATAAACCCCAGGAGTCAGACTCAATTTAATCAAGACCTGGGCTGAACTGAAAAGGTAACCAGGTCTTCATAAACCCCGTTACTAGAAAGTGCAACCAGTAATAAACCCCAGGAGTCAGACTCAATTTAATCAAGACCTGGGCTGTCTAAAAAGGTAACCAGGTCTTCATAAACCTGAACAAATTCCATTCAGTACTTGAAAAAAAAGCGTCAAGTACCCAGCTGAGTTTTGAGTCGACTCAGTATCAAACCTGTATTGTGCAAATAAGCTGATCAATAAAAATGACAATTTCCCCCAATACAGTTACCATCTGTCCACTACAATGAAGTTTACTTGGTTGTCAGAACTCTACAACTGATTTTGTTGATGGTAAAACCAAAATAAATCAATCACAGAAAAGATTAAAAAAATAATAATAATAACAATAATAAATAAATAAATAAATAAATAATAATAATAATAATAAAAGAATCAAAGTATGTGGTTGTTTAAAAACAAACCCCCGGAATGAGCTCAAAGGGCCAAAACAAACAAATTCATGGCAAGGATCTTCTAAAATTCATTTGTGCAAATATAGCATCTTGATATGTGGCAGGTTTAACAAAAATTGTCTTGTTCGTAACATTAAACCGACCCCAAAATATGACAAAGAAAATAAGAACACCTCATGTTGTATTAGTTGATGTGTAAAGCTCGCTGCAAAACAAAAGGATGAAAATGAGTGGAACCAATTTATGATTTCTGCAGCTTTCTTTTGTGTATCAAAATAATAAGTGAATGAAAAAGCTCCCAAATAAACAAAAGTTGACTAAGTCATTCTGTAACGACCCCAAATCCGATCTAGGAGTTTGGTTGTTGGCGGTCCAAGATTGATTTTATTTTAGGGAATGAACCGGTATGGATTTCCATAAACCATGGGAAAAAGCATATAAAATGAATAAAATATGTAATTAATTCATAGAAATGTGCAGCAGAAGTCTTAAATAATAAATAACAAAATAAAAGACACTTCCCCAATAGGAAGGTTTAAAATGAAGGTGACATTAAAGGTCAATAAGCATTACAAAAGACTTTAAAGAAAATGCTAAAGAAAATAGAATCATCAAGAAACTAGAAATAGCCTCCACCCAAGTCAAAGCCACCGTCACCCTTGTTAGACCATAGCTATGCAATAGGCTCATCATCTCCCTCTCCATGAATCTCAATCCCATCATCTGAACTATTGTAAGGGGTAAGCTTAGTAAATGGCAGAAATCACAATTTACACAAGTTTGAAAACAAAAGAAATAAAGTTTTCTCTTTTAAATGATATGTGAACTATTATAAAAATAAAGAAAAATTTAACAAGCCATTCAAACAATAATAGACATTACAAATCATGATTAATGAAATTTAACACAACCGTCCTGTACTGTACTACGGCTCACACCGTACTGTGACCTTGATCAGTGTGTTAACCCATTCACATAATTTATAATCTCAATAATAGTTCAAACATATGGGAATGACATGTGCCCCCCATACCGTACTACGGCTCACACCATACTATGACCATGATCCACATCCATCCCATATGCAAGATATTACAATCACACCATTGGTTCTTGTAAGGCGTAAAACACACCCTATTGTCTCGTACCGTACAACGGCTCACATCATACTATGACCTTGATCGATAGTGAGGTTTTTGCACAAACAAAATGTACTCAATGATAGCATACATCATCAAAAAATCTGCATAGGGACATAATGTAACAATCACAAATCCGGAAAAAAATGAAATAAATATAAATCAGAATTTCTAATATGCTTTTATTATTAAGTGTGAAATGCCAAACCCAATAAAGAGATAGAAATTTCAAGAGAAATAAATTTACAATTCTAAGAAAAAAATTAGTCATTTAATATATAAACATACAAGTTAATTTCCTATATCACATATTAATAATTATAAAACAAAATATGTGTAGAGAGTGAATTAAACCACTTAGTGAAACTTTCTCAGAAGGCAAAAAAAAAAACCTTTAGATATAAGGTCTTAAACGAACATCTCCTTCCTAATCAAGTGAAGCCAAGGGAAGGGGTTGAACCTTTCTTCTTCTTCTCTTTCTCACTTGAATCACCAAGAGAGAGGAAAAAGATGGGGGTGTCCCACTCACTCTCTCTCTCTCTCTCTCTTCAAAATCTACAGCCTCTACTTACCCTCTTCTCTTTCTATTTCCCAAGCTCTCTTCCCAATTCAAAAAAGAAATAAAATCTTTAAGGGCCAATCAGCTTTCCCCCTTGTCAATTTACTTAGCAAGGCTAAGAGGAGATGCCAAAAGTGTTGCCCACATGCCCCTTGATTATGCAATTTTTCCCCCCTTGATTTGATCATTTGTCCCCCCTCGATTGAAATCTTATAAGGGAAAAAAAGATAATCAATTTATCCCCCTTGATTTGATAATTTGTCCCCCTTAATTTGAATCTCACAAGAAGAAAAAGACATCATTAAGTTAGTACAATTAAAAGGATATTAATCTAGGTATCAAATCATAATTGTAGGAATTTGAATAATTAACAAAATAGGTAGGGTGGTTTGAAAATCAACCATAAGTATATAAACCAAATAAGGAAATAATGTGAGGTGGGGAGATAAAGTACCATATTTAATATGGTTTATAATAGGCAAGTAATTGTAAGGAAAATTAGTAGTTTCTATAAGTGAACAACCAAAAAGGCAGTTATGCTTCACCACATAGTTATCCTAAAAGGTACGAGTATAAAATAAATAAATTTGCAACTCAAAAATATTTAAAAAAACTTACCAAAAATAGAGCGGTGACATGGCCAAAGAATCTTGGACTTTTGTCAACAAGTTTACATTTTGACCGCCACGTCATCCATTACAAACATTAACTTTGACTACCCCATCATCAGTTGACTCATCACTTCAGGTCAGGGATGGACTAAGTCAAAGAAAAATCAAGGGTATTATAGTCCTCCCTCCTTAAAGAAATTTCATATCGAAATTTAAAAGTTTTCTAGAGAAAAAGAAGTTACCTCAAGATCCATAGCTTGAATCCTATCTTCCTCTCTTCCCTCGATTGCTACAGCTCCTAAGTCATTGGTACCTGTTAAGGTATGACACAATTAGACTGAGCTTAGCCTGAGCGTAACAATAATTTGAGGTATGTACTTAGGTTCAAAGTTTACCTGGTTCACCAAATACTTGTGGATATCTGGCCCGCATATCCTCTTCTAGTTCTCACGAAGCCTCAATATTACCGTGGTGTTTCCAAAGAATTTTCACATACAGAATAGTACGTCCTCGTAACACTTGGTCTTTGAGGTCTAAGATTTGTACAGGTGACTCTTAATAAGTCAAATTGGTGTCCAATTGCAATGACTCATAACTTAAGACATATGATGGGTCTGCTACATACTTCCGGAGTAAAGACACATGGAAAACATCATGTACTCCAGAAAGGGCGGGTGGTAGAGCGAGCTGGTATGCCACAGTTCCAACCTTCTTCAAGATTGCAAAAGGTCCGATAAACCGAAGACTCAACTTTCCTTTCTTCCCAAATCTGACTATTCCTTTCATCGGTGCAATCTTCAAGAACACATTATCGCCCTCAGAAAATTCCAGTTCTATCCATTTGGTGTCAGCATAGCTTTTTTGTCTGTCTTGGGCTGCCTTGATCCTCAACCGAATAAGTTGGACTTTCACTTATGACTCACTGATTAAGTCAGGCTTGGCTAACTTCTTTTCCCCAACCTCATCCCAAAACAAGGGTGAGCGGCATTTCCTCCCGTGCAAGGCTTCATAAGGAGCCATTCCAATGGTCGCTTGAAAGTTGTTATAAGCGAACTCGACCAAAGGAAGATGCTTCTCCCAACTGCCCTTTAGGTCGAAAGCACAGGCCCGAAGCATGTCTTCAATGATTTGATTTAACCTCTCAGTCTGCCCATCTGTCTGAGGATGAAAAGCAGTGCTAAACTTCAACTCCGTTCCCATAGACTTACACCCCTTTGCAGAATTGAGAGGTGAATCTAGCATCTCTATCCGATACAATTGATAAGGGTACTCCATATAAGCGTAATACCTGATCAATATATAATTGAGTCATTGTCTCCATGGTATACTTCATAGAATAGGCAATAAAATGAGTGGATTTAGTTAGACAATCCATCACAACCCATATAGCATCATGACCTTTTGGAGTCTTGGCAATGCAGTGATAAAGTCCATTCCGATGGAGTCCCATTTCCACTGTGGAATTTCTGATGGTTTCAGGAGTCCAGAAGGTCGTTGATGTTCAGCCTTCACTTGTTGACAAGTCAAGCACTTTCTAACAAAGTTGGCAACATCTCTCTTCATATTGTCCCACCAATATCGTTCTTTCAGATCACGATACATCTTAGTGCTCCCAGGGTGAATGGAGTAAGGTGTGCTATGAGCTTCGGTCAGAATCATCATCCTTATATCTTCATCGGTGGGTACACATAGTCGTTCACCTATTCTGATGATGCCATTCATGGCTACATTGAATGGTGTGTCCTCTTCCTGAATCACCTTCCTAACTTTGGTTAATCTCTGATCCTTCAATTGACCCTCTTTGATTTGGTCCATTAAAAACCATTCTTAGATAACCAAGTGGCAAAATAAGGCCTTAGGTCTACTAACAAGCAGGCCCAATTCAAAGTCATCAATCTCTTCTTTCAACTTCGCTCGTCCAATCAACAGAGCTGTGGACAACCCCTATGGTTTCCTACTGAGTGCATCGGCAACCACCTTAGCCTTTCCTGGATGATATAGGATGTCGCAGTCGTAGTCCTTGATGAATTCCACCCATCGACGTTGCCTCATGTTCAACTCCCTCTGAGCGAAAATGTATTTGAGGCTTTTGTGATCCGTATATATCTCACACCTCTCACCATACAAGTAGTGCCTCCAAATCCTCATTACAAATACTACTACCGCTAACTACAAGCCATGAGTAGAGTAATTCCTCTCATGGTCTTTGATTTTCCTAGAAGCGTAAGCTATAACCCTTCCGTGCTACATCAGCACACAACCCAAACCTCTCAAGGATGCATCACTATAGATCACCATTCCACTTGTCCCTTCAGGTAAGGTTAGGATAGCCGCAGTCACCAACTTCCTCTTCAACTCCTTAAAAGCTTTATTACATGCTTCCGTCCAGATAAACTTTGTCCCTTTTCTAGTCAAAGCGGTTAATGGTATAACAATGCTAGAGAAGCCTTCAATAAATCTTCTATAATATCCAGCCATTCCTAAAAAGGTTCGAATCTCAGTCATTGAGGTAGGAACAGCCCATTTGGTTACCGCCTTGACTTTTGCAGGATCTACTGAAATTCCCTCTCCAAAGATCACATGACCTAAGAACATCACCTGATCGAGCCAAAAATCGCACTTACTCAGCTTGGCATATAATTGCTTCTCCTGTAACTTCCGTAGTGTGATCTCCAAGTGTTCAGCATGGTCCTCCTTGTTCTGGGAATAGATTAGGATGTCATCGATGAACACTATCACAAAATGATCCAAGTAATCATGAAAGACACGATTCATAAGGTCCATGAACACAGTTGGTGCATTGGTTAAACCGAACGGCATAACTATGAACTCATAATGTCCATAACGTGTTCTAAACGTTGTTTTTGGTATGTCTTCCTTCCTCACTCGAAGTTGATAGTACCCAGAATGCAGATCTATTTTAGAGAATACGCTAGCCCCTTGCAATTGATCAAAAAGACCATCAATTCTGGGCAACGGGTACCTGTTCTTTATTGTGACCTTATTCAGCTCACAATAGTCAATACATAGCCGCATGATCCCGTCTTTCTTCTTCACAAATAGGACTGGGGCACCCCACGGCGATACACTCGGTCTGATGTATCCCTTCTCTAACAATTCTTGTAGTTGCTCCTTCAATTCCCTCAATTCTGTTGGAGCCATCCGGTAGGGTTCCTTTGAGATTGGTGCTGTACCAGGGATCAGGTCTATTGAGAATTCAACTTCCCTTTCTAGTGGTACACCATCGAGGTCTGCTGGGAAGACATCGGGGAAGTCCCTGACTATTTCTATGTCCTTTGTCTTGATTTCCATCTTTTCCTTCACTATAGCCGCTAGGAATCCATGACATCCTTGAGTGAGTAGCTTCCTTGCCTTCACAGCTGAAATGATAGGCAGGATTGGTTTGCTTTTCTTCACCCCAGAGAATTTAAATTCTTTCCTAGTTTCGGGCCTAAACAAGATTTCCTTCTCGCAACATAATATTGTTGCCCTATAAGTGGATAGCCAATCCATGCCAAAAATTACATCCAAGTCTTTCATCTCTAGCAATATCAAGTCTGCCATTAAAGTTTTTATTCCTACTTGGACAGGGCAAGATGCATACATCTTGTTGGCAATTGAAATCTCCCCTGAAGGTAGAGATACACTAGTTTATGTTCAAGAGGGCTTGGCATCAGGGATAGTTTCTAAGCGAAACTCTTTGATATGTAATACCCCTGATTTTTCTTTGACTTAGTCCAACCCTGACCTGAAGTGATGAATCAATTGATGACAGGGCAGTAAGAGTCAATATTTGTAATGGATGGCATGGCAGTCAAAATGTAAACTTGTTGACAAAAGTCTAAGATTCTTTAGCCTTGTCACCGCTCTATTTTTGGTAAGCATTTTTAAATGTTTTTGAATTGCAAATTTTTTTTTTAAGACTCATGCCTTTTAGGATAACTATGTGGTGAAGCATAACTGTCTTTTTTGTTGTCGGTCACTTATAGAAACTCCTAATTTGCCTTACAATTACTTGCCTATTATAAACCATATTAAATATGGTATTTTATTTCCCCACCTCACATTATGTCCTTATTTAGTTTATATACTTATGGTTGATTTTCAAACCACCCTACTTATTATGTTAATTATTCAAATTCCTGCAATTATGATTTGACACCTAGATTAATATCTTTTTAATTATACTAACTTAGTGATGTCTTTTTCCCCTTCCTTGTGAGTTCAAATCAAGAGGGTAAATTGATTATCTTTTTTTCCCTTCCTTATAAGATTCCAATCAAGAGGGGACAAATGATCAAATCAAGGGGGGAAAATTGCATAATCAAAGGGCATGTGGGCAACACTTTTGGCATCTCCTCTTAGCCTTGCTAAGTAAATTGACAAGGAGGAAAGCTAAATGACCCTTAAAGATTTTATTTCTTCTTTGAATCAGGAAGAGAGCTTGGGAAATAAAAAGAGAAGAGGGTAAGTTGATAGCCTCTCACAAGGCTACAGATTTTGAAAAGAGAGAGAGAGAGAGAGAGAGAGAGAGAGTGGGACACCGCCATCTTTTTCCCCTCTCTTGGTGATTCAAGTGAGAAAGAGAAGAAGAAGAAAGGTTCAACCCCTTCCCTTGGCTTTGCTTGATTAGGAAGGAGACGTTCATTCAAGACCTTATATCTAAAGGTTTTTTTTTTTTTGCCTTGTATGAAAGTTTCAGTAAGTGGTTTAATTCACTCTCTACACATGTTTTGTTTTATAATTATTGATATGTGATATAGGAAATTAACTTGTATGTTTATATATTAAATGACTAACTTTTTTTCTTAGAATTGTAAATTATTTCTCTTGAAATTTCTATCTCTTTATTGGGTTTGGCATTTCACACTTAATAATACAAGCATATTAAAAATTCTGATTTATATTTATTTCATTTTTTTCAGTGTGATTGTTACATTGTCCCTATGCGGATTTTTGGATGATGTATGCTATCATTGAGCACATTTTGTTTGTGCGAAAACCTCACTATCGAACAAGATCACAGTACGGTGTGAGCCGTAGTACGGTACGAGACGATTGGATGTGTTTTACGCCTTACAAGAACCAATGGTGTGATTGTAATATCTTGCATATAGGATTGATGTAGATCATGGTCACAGTACGGTGTGAGTCGTAGTACGGTACGGGGGCATATGTCATTCCCATATGTTTGAACTATTATTGAGATTATGAATTATGTGAATGGGTTAACAAACCGATCAAGATCACAGTACAGTGTGAGCCATAGTACTATATGAGACAGTGGTGTTAAATTTCATTAATCATGATTTGTGATATCTATTATTGTTTGAATGACTCGTTAATTTTTTTTTTTTTCATAATAGTTCACATTTCATTGAAAAGAGAACTTTATTTCTTTTGTTTTCAAACTTGTATAAATTGTGATTTCTGTCATTTACTAAGCTTCCCCAAAAGCTTACCCCTAACAATATTTCAGATGATGGGATTGAAATTCATGGAGAGGGAGATGAAGAACCTATTGCATACCTATGGTCTAACAAGGATAAGGGTGGCTTTGACTTGGGTGGAGGCTATTTCTAGTTTCTTGATGATTCTATTTTCTTTAGCATTTTCTTTAAAGTCTTTTGTAAGGCTTATTGACCTTTAATGTCATCTTCATTTTAAACCTTCCTATTGGGGAAGTGTCTTTTATTTTGTTATTTATTATTTAAGACTTCCGCTGCACATTTCTATGAATTAATCACATCTTTTATTTATTTTATATGTTTTTTCCCATGGTTTATGGAAATCCATACCGGTTCATTCCCTAAAATGAAATTGATCTTGGACCGCCAACGACCAAACTCCTAGATCGGATTTGGGGTCGTTACACATTCACTATCTGTTGATTTTGAAAATATAGCAATTCAGAAAAGGATTCAATTCTCTGTATAGCCATACCTCTTCCCCAAATGTGGGATGATAGGCTGAAACAGAACAACACTAATACATCTACAGAATTCCAGAATCGCAGTGGCCAAAACAACAGGATATATGGACAAAATATGACAGAATTAATAATTACAAATCAAACCACTGGATGGGGCTGAAATCATAGTTGAAAGAAGGCGCTGTTATACTGAATGAGTGCTCAAAATTTCAGGTTAAACCAATGGAGGGATTGGGAGATAAAAAAACAGAACTGAAATTAGAAAGTAAGGAGAAAACAGAAATATCAACTAATAAATTTTTAATATCGGTCAATCTCAATCCAGCAGTCCAATGGAGACCAGGCTGGGATCAAAGGCAACAACCAGGGAAGGAATTAACATACTAAAAATTCAGAGCAATCTGATGATTTGATGACTAGAAATCAAGGGGGAAAACTCATCGCAGACATAAATCAGAACAGGAAAACTAAAGAATAGATTAGGATAATGAAGAACAATACAGTGAAATAAGATAAAACACTACCTGAGATTACCCTGGTATGAGCCACAATAATGAAAAGATGGCTGTTGGACTTTACTGGACCAGAATAACAATCAAAGAATAAAATAAGAAAAGCTAGGAAAGAAGAGGGAATAGGGAAGTGCCTCTCACCATATTTGCCTCTCACAGCAACTGAATTACTCAGCACACACAGTCAAACTATTTCTTTTAATCACCAAAACTGATAAGGGATGTCTCCCTTTGTTGTATTTATAATAATGTAAACAATCAATCACAAAACTGTACTTCTCCATGCGTGGAGGTCTCTTGGTAAAAATAGAAACGAATTTCTCTATTGCTATTACATGAAACAGAAAGACAAAAAATGGAAACTCCTACTTGCTAACAAGTAACAACTAACTAATAACTACAAGTAAATAAAAAGAAACAAAATAAGTTGAAAGATCTTGGTGGCCACTCCTCCATGCTAGCTGTCCAGGTGGTGTCCATGCGATAGCTGTAAAAGGACCACCAAGATCTTCTAATCTCTCTTTCATGCGAGGCAGCATCCCAACTTCAGAATGACTCAACAAAATGGCCAGAGAGGGCCAGACCAGATCTGGAAAATCTTCCCAAGTTCTTCTCCCATGCATGGATCCTATAGGACCCACTAAATCCGACAGAATCTCCTCCTCAACACAATACGGGCCTGTATATGAGTAAATCAATGACCAGAATAGGCCTTGGTTTGGGCTGCCTATAACCAAACCCACATGGACTATTAAGGGGCCTGTTTGGACTGTTCTTAAACTATATCAGCTCTCCCCCGCTTAAAAACACTCAACCTCAGGTTTTAGATAGTCAAGGGACCAACTGTGTGATGGATATCGAATTTCAGTCTATACAAGTACTCAGACAGCTAGCGATAACTATGGATATAGTCCTCCAGACATGGCCCTCTCTCCTCAAAGAACTTGGGTGGAATAGCACACTTGATGTGCTCAAACACAATCATCATCAAGAGTAATGGCTGTAACCAAGTGGTCTTCTGCAACATCATCACCTTGGTTAACCTCCACTTCAAACGCTTCAGAATCTTCTTCACCGCTGTCCTCTGTAACACCTATCGAAGGAGACATACACAAAACATGAATGATGAGGGTGTCGTGTTAATCCTCTTCAGTGTTATCAGTCGGCTGATCATCAATCTCATCGTCATAGGAAAGTGGATCACAATATGTCGTCTCAGGGTTGGCTTCTAGGGCTGCTACAGTATGATTCGTTGGTCGTTGAGGGAATAACTTGGCAAAGTGAACATACTGGTGGCAATGACAGCAATTCGTGTTATTGCCGCTACGTATAGGAGCCTTTCCTTTCTCTACCATCATATGGACACCTGTTGGTTGAACTGTGGGACTATCAGAGACAATACTGCTAGGGGGCTTATTATACTCCCCAGCTTGGGAAGTTCCTCACTGATGGCATCAATAATTCCTCAGCCCATTTTGGAAACAGCCCATGAGGTCATATATATCTACCACGAAGAGTATCATTTTCCAAATGTAGTCCCGAAGCACACGATACCGGTAACACATCGGCCACAAAGTGTAATTCGCAACTACAACTAACTCTAATGCACATACTCAATGCATGAATGCAACAAGCATACGAGAATCACGGCACCAGTACCACCTTGGCGACACCGGATTCCGTCTCATACATACAACCAAACACATGATCACGGTACCGGTACCACCTCGGCCACACCAGATCCCGCCATACATCTCCATAACAATTCATATCATAATCATAAAAATGAAACATGTGATAGAACATCATCATTTGAACATTTAATAATCATGTATAATCCTACACGTGAGCAATTCTATAATAATAAAACAATCTAAAAACAAAGCAACCATCTCTCACCTTGTTGATCTCTGCTTGTGTTAGGATTCAAATAAGGCCACCAATCAATCCACTCAGTTTCAGTCTCGAGGCACGTGTGCGTCACTGTCCTAGAAACAAGGGCAATCGTACATCAGTACGTGTTAGAAAGATCGGGAGAGGCCCACTTGGGTCACCCCCAAAAGGTACAGACAAGGTTTCCCAGTGACAGTAATGTCACCGGAAACACCCATCGGAAACAGGGTTTTTCCAGCAGAAATATCAGTCCTGTTTCTGGTGGTGGTGACAGAGAGCTTTGAACTCTGTGGTTCACCGAAAACAACCGACCGGAAGCAAGTCCAGTGGATCCGGTGGCTTGCTTCCGGTGGCAGTACAGAACTGGCTACTCATTTTGAGGCTTTCCGGCTCGGGCCCGATCGTCGGGATTTGTTCGTGGAGTTTGTAAGGAAGGTTCCCAGCATCCTTTTAAGCCAATAAAATTCCGATTCCACCGAGCCGTTTGGGAGATACATCAATCGAACGATCGAAACCCTAGTTGGTCATTTGGCACTACTTGTTGCTGGAGCTCACCGGGCTTGGTTTGAACTCGGCAATAGCACCGGGAGGGTGGAATACGCATTCCCCAACCTCAACATGGTTTGTACACTAAGATTCCATCCAAACCTAGCTTAATATAGGTTAAAATGAAGAGAAAGAGTGGTGGGAGTGAGTGCACTTACCTCCGGCAATGATTCCTACGACTAGGCAGCAGCCGGCACCAAGGTAAGACCTCCTCCTTCTTCCCCTTCTTCTTCTTCCTTCTTCCCCTCTTTCTCTCCTCTCCTATGCTAGACACAAAGGAAATGAGGAAATGAAATCCTCATTTCCTTCTTATATGTTAAGTTGGACCTCAGGGTCCATTTGGTTGGACCCTATTCGGATCGATCAGGTTAATACAACTTTCAAAGCCCGAGAACCCAACTACGTAGGTCCGCAATGTGCTCACGTCACGAGGAAGATGTGGAGGATGATTTGGGATCATCCGAGACTGTCTACAATGCGAGTGGCGAGACCCACGGGCATCGGAACCTTGACAGCATGGCTCACCGGAAACAGCCCACCGGATTCAGGCCCAGTGCTTCCGGTGGCATATTTCTGGTGGTCAAGACAGCTTGCTGTCCACCAACTGGCCTTGCACGAGTGGTTGCCCTCGGTAGTGCTCATGGTCTTTCGACAACTTCGGTACGTGCAGGGATTTATGTGTAAGGAGTCGAGGGTCACTTACCGTCTGGGATCGGAAGGTACGAACTCCCTCCAGTTAGATTGGCACGCGATGCACAAATACTTGGGGTCATCTCTCCCCCTTCGGCAATGGGCGGCCGCGAGCCAAAACCAGGCAGTGCTTCCGATCTTCAGTCCGAGACCTACCACAACAGTTCAAATTAGACCGAGTCAGGGCACAGGTGTAACATGGCAAGACCATGGCTGAGAGGAGGCCCTTCCCTATCCCCCCCTCCTTCCTAACTTTTCATTTCCATTGTTTTTCTGGTCTCAGTTTTCCAGCAGTGAATATAGAACAGTCTTTCTGAGTTTTCTTTTGGTTATACCTCAGTTTCATATCCCATCTCCACATCTGTTGATTCTAACCAATATCACAGAGTTCTGCAACTGGTTGTTAGTATTCGGTCTGCAGATCAAAGGTTATCAGAACTGTTGGTTCTGTTTAAGGGCCACGCATGTGTCTGAACCCCTGTCCCTTGTCCCTGGTTTTATGTCCATCAATGTTTACTGACTCCCACCTGTTATCACAGAGTTCTCTTCAAGTTCATCCAACCTGCCATCAAAACAAGCCCCTATTCTGAACTTAGATTTCGGCCGTAGTTTTTGGCCCATCTAGCACTTGGATTGGGCTCAAGTTTTGAGGCCTCAATTCTCCTTAAAGACCCTCCACTCGACCAGGACTCCCCTCCTCCCCCCCCCCAAAAAAAAGGCAGCTCTTTTAGATCCATGTCCAGTTATTCGTATGCTAACCAATTATTTGTTTGGCAATACTTGTTTTTCATTAATCAGATATATTCATCTTTCTTTTTTCTTCCCACCATCTTCTAAACTGTTTTAACAGGAGTGACTTCAAACTAAAAAACCTTTCTCCATCACTTTTTTCCCAGTTTTCCTTTGGATAAAATGATCACAATTGTTTTAAGGGTTAAAGAGGGCATCGTAATACATTTTAATGCAGAGACCAGTAGCAGGCAAGTTGCTACAAGACAATTCTTTTCCCATCTTCAAATTTCCATAAATGCAACATCTTCATTTTTTTCTTTTTTTTCTATTTTGAAGACATTGAGAAGTTTTTGGGTACAAGCAGCAAGTTCAAGAGAGCATTAAAGTGCCCATTCTAAGATGGCAGGATTCATGGGAACCCATCCTATGGTCATACAGCACCTTTTTATCTCTCAAGATTTGTTGATTCATATAAGAAACATCCCACCTAATCTACCACATTCCTCATCTTGTCAGTTGTGTATGTGTGTGTGTGTGTGTGTTTGGGGGGTTGGTAATGGCCAGGGAACTGTCCAGACAAAGACCTGTTCCACATGGTTATCTGGTCACAATATGTTCCCAATTCCCAGCAAGGAGATCGGCTAGGTGGAAGCCATTGACTTGGGTAATCACATGTACCACATCTACGGTGCAAAAGTTTCTCATATCAGTGTACAAAGCATCCCTCTTCTACTTCAAGGAAACAGAAATAACAAACTTACCGATGGGTCAAAGGGCCTCCCAACTGTCTCCAGAGGAACAATGCCAAGTGATCCCAAAATCTCAAGAAACTGTTTATATATGCTTTGATAGCTATCATTGATCTTCTCCTCTCCCTGAGTCTCAACTTTAATTTGGGCTTTAGCTCGCTCAAAGTTATCCAACACTGGCAACAGACTCTCCACCACTTCCCCCTTTGCATTTGTCACCAAAGAAAGCCGTTCTCTCTGTCCTCTTCCTAAAATTATCGAAGTCTGCGATGACCCTAAGAATCAGATCCCTCTCCACTGACAGCTCTACAGATAAAGCAGCTACTTTGTTTGCAAGAGATATTTTCTCATCTTCAAGGGACTGAAGAAAAGCTTCTATCTCAGTAACCTTGGACTCGTTGTTACTTGCTAATGCTTCCTTCTATGCTTGCAGTAATGGTATAATTGGAGAAGCTGGTCTTTCTTCCATGTTAGCAATGCCTTCTTCATGCGAGATATCCTGTAAATCAGTCTATTAGCAGTAAAATACTAGATTCTTTATAATGTTCATTGATTAACTGACAGTTAAAAGTTTTCAGTTAGAATTGGGGCCAAGGGACAAGATTATCCTGTATCTCTTTCAACATACAGAAGTATTTTCTACTTCTTTCCTGGCATCTGACATTAGCTTGCTAAATGGTCAAATACTTTCTTTATGAAACCAAATTGATACATAGTTCAATAACTTCAGTCAAATGAACCTTTTCCACAGTTAAGGCCTCAGAATAAAGGAAGTGCCCCCAAAAGTCTCAGAGGGTGAACAAGATCTTCAATAATTTAATACATAGAAATTGATTCTGGGCACAAAACCAGAATGTTAGAGACTTGGTACATGTTCGGGTAAGCTTCCACGAGGCTTCTAAGAAGCCAGCTTCTGGAGTTTAAAAACATGCGGCTGCAATCAAAATGTGACATTTGGAATCTTCACCTCATAAGCCGAGAAGCCACCCAAAATGTGCTTCTGGAATTCTTGGTGTATCAATAAGAAAATGTGGAAAATAGGCAGCATAAGAATAGCATGACTATTAACAGAACATATAGATGGGGCATACACCATATATTAGACAACTATTTGGACAACTATGAACAGCACACATGGATGCATGGTAACACTTAGATAGCAGAAAAGTATGGAATGGAGAAACTTGTGGTACCACCAAGACCTAATAAAAACAGAATGTAGTACTACCTAAACAGAAAAGGTGAACATGAGGTACAAAAATTTTAAGAAATTAACAAGTTGGAAGGTCATTAGAGAGAGCAACTGATCCAATTCCTATAATGTAAACAAAATAGATACTAAAACATGCAATAAAAATACTGTATCGATCATTGTAAAGAAACATTGCCTAACACTTCTTTTTATAGGACAAATTGTGTATCCCTCTGTCAGCTCAACGCACTAAGCCACACCCCCAACTACATGCGGTAAGCTACAGAAATCCTGTCATGTCATTCAACGATAAACATAGAATCTTCTGCATCCATTCTTAGATGGATTGGCTAAAGATTTAGAATGTAAGCTGCCTAATTGACACATCAGCTCACCTTTACCTGGTTGGACCAGCAGCGCACATCCTATGGTTGTTAGAGAAAATATAGAAGACCATACTAGTAAAGGGAGACCCACAAAAAATATTGAAAAATAATCATATTCAACTCTAGAGTGGGCCACAGTACTTAAAAGTAGAAGGAAGCCTCCCCAATATTAGGGGAATGACAACAACAAAGGTTTCAAAATGGAGTCGTCCAAAAGAGGACATGTATGGAGGTACAAAAGGGCATTACAGGCTACCATACAAACAAAAGAAACTCTTCAAAAGAATCATTGTAGTACATACAATATTATGCAACCTAGTTGTATAATGTATGCGGAAATTCTATATTGTTCAACTCGGTATACAGCAAATGGTAGAACTTCCCAAGTAAAACTGAGAAAGAAATAAATGTCATGATCTCAGAAAGAAATTTTGATGCTGGAAAAAATCCAAAGGCAAACTTACAGAGAATGCAACAAATAGAATATGAAAAAGAAATTGCCGCA
Source organism: Macadamia integrifolia (assembly GCF_013358625.1). Taxonomy (NCBI): domain Eukaryota; kingdom Viridiplantae; phylum Streptophyta; class Magnoliopsida; order Proteales; family Proteaceae; genus Macadamia; species Macadamia integrifolia. Next base: position 61,927 of record NW_024868440.1, read on the forward strand.
TGGCCATAACATTAGGTGCAAAGAAACAAGGGTAGTTCAGCATTGATAAAGAACAGAGGAATAGATCTATGATAAAGCTGAAACAAAAAAGACATGCATAAATGAGTAGATTAAGAGGTTTAAAGATGGATTTGGAAGAACAAACAGAAGACGTGCCAGAAATGGACAGGTTGGTCTCAGGCTAGATGATCTAAAGGCCTGGGTTAGGCTGGAAGATGTAGATGATCGGGGAACCCAAGTTAGATTGATCAGTTGTAATATGGCTAATGTAGATTCTTCACCAAACTAAGCTTATTTTATTAGGAATAAGCCTAGGGTTGGGTTTCATACATGTTGGGCCTTTGATCCTGTGTGTTTTGAGTGTAATAGCCCACTTTTACGGGCCTAAAAGAAGGGCTTTAAGGTTGCATACGGGATTACTAGTTTGTTTCATTTTTCATTAGTTTTCTTTTTAGTTGGGTTTGATTTGAGTTATATTTGTTTCCTTAGGAGTCAAGTTATTAGTTGAGTCAAGTCATTAGTAGTTAGTTTCCTTTTTCAACTAGTTTCTAAGTTCATGTAGTTTCTAATTTCAGTTTTTAGTAACTATTGTATTAGGAGAATATTTGGTTTCCTTTTTGAGGAACCTTCTATTTTGTAATTCCCCCCCCCTATCAACATTATAAATAAAGAGGAGGAGGCTCCTAAAAAAAGAATGATTTTCATAAACAAAATAATACTGCTGTGTTTCTCCTCTGTGAGTGTTCTTTGTGTTTGATCAAAGAGAAGGGTTTGGTGGGTGATCCATTCGACTCCTTGCGGTGGGAAGCCCAGGAGGATCTTCTTCAAGTATTCTTCTTTCATTTTCAAGGTTATTTACAAGACTATATTGTGGTTCTACAGCCAGGTAATAGATCTGAACTTTCTTAATTTCTGGTTCTGGAATTCCCAGATTTCTCCTACCTGACCCTTCACTGTTTAGACCAACCAGCCATCCATTGGTTCCCATCTTTTGGTCGACTGTTGCACATGATAAGGGGCTTGTTTGATCCAATTTTCAGGTCTTCCTGACCAGTGGTTGGTGATTTATAAGAAATCACCTATTTCTTGTCCTGTAGTGGATGTTTGGGACTGTTATTGGGGATCGATTGGTTTATCTGCTGTGATTTGGTTTTCTGTTGTTTCAACACCGCTGAGTATTTTATTTGGTCTGTAGAAGACCTGTAGTTACTCTTTAATAGGCTGCTGATCCTATTTTCTGGTTTGGCCTGAACTACCCTATTGTGGGAATCGATAGTCCTTTGTGTCAACCTATTTCTGATCTAATTTTCTGCTATATGATTGGTTTGTTTTATGGTTGTTCCCCGATTATAAAATCCTACAGTTGGGATTAGGTTGCTTGTCAATCCTAGTTCTACATTAATGGCTATATGATCAGATGGACAAAACAATTCACCTTCTCACAAAACAGTAAAGAGCTAAACCTGAAAAAAAGAAGCAATGGAAGTGGTATCAAAGAAGACCTGTATAGTAATGAGAGATATTCAAAATTTTCTTCAAACTCATACTCCCTTCAAGATTCAAACCAATACAACACACTGTTTCCTCCACCACATATATATAAACTCCTAAATAAGTTTCTAATTCAAACATAATCACATTGTCACGAAAGATCCTAATTAAATAAGCTGACATACTCACTACGCTAGGCGCCGCCTCGGCAACAAAGCACCCAGAAATGGCCGAGGCAAGTTATTAACCTATACATCTAGGTTCCCAGTGGCCAGACCACAGTTTTAGTCCAAAAAAAAGGGGAAAAAAGGAAGGGAGGGAGGGAGGGAGGGAGGGAGGGGAAAGGAGGGAAAAGAATGGAACTGAAATTAGTATAAGAGATGGAATGGGATGGGATGGGATGGGGCATATTTCCCTAAAATATGGTGCTCGACTTAACTTCCTAGGCACCTACCAACCGTCATGGATCGCCCTGGCGCCATGACAACTACGATGTACTGAAAGAAAATCTGCTAGCAATGGAAGGAATAATCCCACTTTAATTAAATCAAATCAAAACCCTATGTTACTTCCTAGATACTAGTGGATTAATTGAACTCTATGATTCACCCAGGACCAAGGCTTGAGATTTCGGTTTCGACATGGAACATTTTGGGTTTCGACCGAAACTCTGCATATTTCTGTTGGCCATTTTGGTGGTCAGATGGCCATATTTTGACCTCAAAACTTCAGGGAAATTCTAATTAAGCATTTCTAAACATAATGGAAACTTTAGATTGTTAAAAAAAACACACCCAAAATGGTAGCTTGGTTTTGTACCCTAGGTTGGTAGTGTACGGCTGTAGGCCGTACCTTGCTATATCCTATCTCAAATATAGCCTATTCTATACATAATTTAGTACTAGAACATCAAAATTCAATGAAAACAACTAAAATACGAATTATGAATGAAGAAAAAGAATTTAATGTTACATAATGTCAAAGAGTTACAAGTATAAGTACAAGTGTACAAATGTTAAACGCAGTCAAGTACAAGTGCACAACCAAGGTTATCACACCCCTGTGATACCGCTCTTTCAAATTTATGCCAGTGCGACAGAGTTTTGGGAAGGCTCGAAACCTTGCTCAAATGTGAAAAATCATTGCTATTGATGCGTTGTAGTAGATCCCAACACATTTTTAGAGTGTTTTCCGCTCTTAAGAGGTGAAAACACCCGAAACTGAATTGAAACTGAGTTGAAACCAAACTTCAATCAAAAGTGTGCTTTTCTATACTGTTTTGTACGGAAACAGAGTTGAAATGGAGTGGAAACCGGAATTTTTACAGAAATGCCAAAATTTCGGTCAACACACTACATTCTTACTGAGACACACCCAATTTCATTTTGACATTCATTGAAACCAAAATATTTGGCGAAATCTTGGTGCTTTCAACCAAGTTTTCGAGCTATAACCAGCACAACTGTAGGACAACTAGCAATCAGTTGCTTGTAAAGAAAATAAGCCCAGAAGTCATCGACAACCTAATAGCGGCCCATTTTATGATTTCTCAAAGCCAACGGAATCCAAAGTCCAAGAAGATACTCCCATTATGTAAAAAAGATCCCATTTGGCCTCTGGTACTATCATCAGTCCGAAGACGGAAGCTTCAGACCATTTTGTTAAGGTGAGGTTAAAAAGGGTAATATTTTTCAAGTTAGAGGATTTCAACTCAACACAAAATAGGTTAATAAGCATGTTATTAGTGTTGGATATAAATGATACTGCTTGATTGCAGAAGACCAGATGGAAAATTGGCTTAAAGAAAGCAGTTCAACGTTGAGAAGACTGAGAAGACCGAGTAATAGTGCAAATTACAATAACTATAGCCACATAATCAAATTTCTATTAAAATGATTAACTTCTTCCACTCAGCTTATTCCCTAAGCCCTTACAGGTTTTGGTAGAGGATTGATGTAGATCGAGCCTACAAAAGAAGGGGGCTGCTGTTTCTATCAAACCAGACCAGCCAATCCCAATTTGGACCCTTGTTGTTTCCTTTCTGTGTTAACAAGTAGCCAAAGTCAGTTTTAGTATTCTAGAAGAGTCCTTTTTATGGTCTTATGTTAGTTTCTCAGTGACCAAGTTAGTATTTAGGTGCTAAAATCAGTTAGTTTCTATTTTGGTTTTGTTTCTAAATTGTAAGGTTGTGCCCTCTGTTATATAAGAAGAGTTGATGTAATGCTTTGAGAATTAATGAATGAATGAATTTACAACCATCACTGCTCCTTACTCCCAACTCCTGAGATAGGATGTTCAACAGTTGGGACAGCTATGAGTGAGAGGCTCAGGCTGAGATAGCCATTTCCCTAACCCCCTTCTTCTTGGTTCTTTCTTTTTTCTTTATTTTTATCTGTCTACTAAAGTGATATGGAAGCCCTCTAAGATTGCTGGTCAGAATAGCACACATCCAGGCTACCGAATCTAGTTACAACGTTTTCCTAGGAAGAATTTCGAGTGCATATCTCCCAAATTCTTGCAGGATTTTGAGGGTTTGTTGAGGACCTTAGGAGGACCACTTGACTAAAATTTGAGGATCATCCAATGCTTCCAACTCCAGTTCTTGAAAAATCACCAAAAGTTTCATTTTTCATGCAACCAACATATCTCTCAATCCAGCCAGCAGAATTTGTTCAACTTTTGATGGTTTGTTCCCTCATATAGGATCTCCATTCAATCCAAAATTCAGCTCCATATGAGCTCTGCTTTATGAGTAATCAAAATCTCCTCAATTCAGCTATATTTTCCAGATCCGAGTTTCTGTTGAATCTGAACTTGATTTATGGGGAGTTTATGATGGACCCTACTGGGACTAATTAGCCCTTGGTAATTTAGTCTTACGTCAAGAATATTTCCCAGCTACATTTATGTGAATCCTACATATTGAATCGAGGGTATACTTTCTTTATGTTGACATTTACTGGAGCAAGATTTTAGCAGCGTATCATTTCTTCTCGCAGAAGAATATCACAACAAATATGGACCTTCTCAATAGTTTTTAAATATTTTGACCTTCATATCATATCCTCTAGAATCTCCCCGATATTACCTTCTATTTCTCGCCTTAAGGAATAAAACAGGGCCCTTTCGATGTTTTTCTAATTTCATGGACATGGTTTCAGTTAATCACTTCTAGAGCTTCATAACCTTTAAAACTCAAACAAATGTGTTACATGACACTAAGATCCCAATAGAAAAGCATAATTGCCAAAGAGCTTTTCATATATAACTGTATGTGCAGTACATCTTTATAATATCATTTCTACTCCCCCCACCCCACCCCACCCACCCTTTACTAAAAGTTCTATGAAAGAGTACAAATTCACCCAAAATATGCACTTAGTTACAAGTATTTTTTTTTCTTGGTACAATTATTAGCTACAAGTATAACTAACAAATGTAACAATATGTAAATTCCATTGAACTTAAAACCCAGAAAACAGAGAAAATATCAAACAAAGAGAAAACTCGGTGCTCATTCAATCCACTTGAGCAACAAAAAACCCCAGCAGGATTACCAAAATGGGATTTTTAAGTAGATATTTGCCCAGACCCATCACCTTAGCTACCAAGAAGAAAATAACTAGGGGGGGTTGGGGGGAAAAACAATTACCCGTATCTCAGTTTCTTGAAACTCGTTAATCTTTGTAGTTTCTTCAGAAGCGGAGAAATGTACTAGCTTTTGGAGCCCCAGTGATGATTTATAGAAATGGTTGGAGATTGATACATGGAAAGGTCTTACACGTCTCTGGTTCAAAGAAAAAGATAATCGTTTAGGGGTTTCCAAGGAAGTGGAGTCGAGGCCTAACGGAGGGATGAGGAACGCTGGAGTTCTGATGATTGTGGCCATTCTGATTTGGGAGGAGAGTTGAAGGAAAGAGCCGAAGAAACTAATGAGAATCGTTCATATGGGAAGTACGAAGGAAAATAGGAAAACTTCCCAATTCGAAGTGAAGAGAATTTTCTTGAAAATGAAAGAAACACTCCATAAAAGACAAGTATTTGATTTCACTTCAGTTGGCGCTTTAAAAACTCGGGATCGGTCTCAACCGATATGGAAACGGATCGGATCGTTATCGGTCGGGATGGGACTAGATCGGATGGGTTTACCCTGTTAAATAAAAAAAGGATTTTTATCCGTATCAAGGAATGGTCTCAGCTGATATTGATCCAATCTAGGCAATCCTTATCAATCTGATCTGATTTGATTTTTAAAACCATGTTTGGATGCCCATATATATCATCATGGTTGGGGATCGTTACTTGGTCGCATGGCCATTGCGCTAGCACGGAGGCCAATCAGAAATTGAGGCCATTTCACCCCTCCCTATGTCTAGGTGACACTACTTTTTAGCATTCTGATTCTCTTTTATTTTTATGATAAATGACATTTGAGATACCAAACATTTGAATAAAATACACTTATAGGATGGTATCCAACATTCGTAATCTCATGTTTTGGGTATCCCATATTTCATTACTGTTATGGTTGAGATATCTTACATTTCAACAATGTTACGTTTGAGGTTACTTATTTTTTTCATAATTCAAAATCTACCCCTGGCCGTGTTCTCCACACCCACGATCAAGGGATGTTCCAATGGTGTCTATAGGGTGAGGTGTTAAATGATTTGATTTCAATTAAATGGTATGATTTGATTCGATTCACGGAGTCAAAGGTAAAAGTCAAAACCAAACTGTTTAATAAGTTGTTTCATATAATAAAACCAAAATCGAACTGCCTATTTAATGATTATATGATTCTTAATCAGTTTCATAGAAAATGTTGTACCGAAAAATCTATTCTCATAAAAAATCATAAGCAATTATTTTGGACTCTCTTACTCTCCCCTTCTCAGAATACTGAACTCCATCAACGCATAGATGTATGGGGAGATATGAAAGCCTCTTCTAAGCAGTTGCATAAGGACACCATGGGCTTTGCATCCTTCATAGGTTGGTCTCTTCCGCTGACTCAGAATGATCTGTTATTTAATGGCAAGGATCGCACCCATTGGAAGTTATTCAACTGGTGGAGACCCACTTTCAATAGTTTAATGAAACCTTTAGCTCTACTCAACAGAACAATTCTAAAACTCCTCCTCCAACTATCAGAATCAAGAGAATGTTGATCCCCTCATAAGCATAGCTATTTTTAGCTGAATTCATATGCATCTTTGACTAGTACAAAAGGGGGCCTCGATTGTGTGATTCATAATTGTGAAGGAAATCCCTTGATAGCAGTGTCTATTCCAGCTTCCTTCTCCTTTGTGCTTCAAGGAGAAGCCTTAGCCCTCAAATACGGTCTTCTTTATTGATTGCAGAAGATATTGATGACTTGGAGGTGGAATCAAATTGCAAAGATTTAAGTACTTCTCTCTCACCTTTTGATGTACAGAATAGTTTCTTTCTTTAAGAATTGTTCATTCCGCCATATGTCTAGGAAGATTAACAACTTGACTGACTCCTTAACTTGGAAGGCTTGTCTTTGTGCGTGTAAGATAACTTGGCTGGACTCCACTCCTTGGTTGTCTGAATCTTGTAATTTTGATACCTTGAGTTGGACATGCTTGAATAAATAAGTCTATTTCCTAAAAATAAAAATAAAAAATTTGTTTTATAAACAATTTCATCAATGTCTGATGAAATAATATGGTTGTCGAAGATTCAGAGAAAAATGTTATTCATTTAATATATATAAATCAAAACTTGTAAGTTAAAAGAGTTTAAATGGTGTTAGTATCTAGAATTATTCTCAAGGGTAATTGTGTAAATTACGAAACAATTTTTTCCCACTATCTTTCTTCTTCGTCTCAACCCAATGGGACTTTCTAGGTAGCACCATCATCACGGAGGAGTTGTAGAGCTTCATCTCCTCATGATCCCCTTACCAATGAATGTGTTGAAGTCGACTGCAACCTCGTCAAATTTCTCTTCATAATTGCAGAGCTTGATCCCATTCTTTCATCTATGTAGTCCCTAGGCAAGGCAATCTCCTTCCTCATGCCCAACAATTAGCTGTTGTTGTAGCTTATCCTGTCAAAACATGCGGTTTCTACATTCCTATTGAGGTCCCCTGCTCTTCGATGACATGAAATTTTTTTCTCAAGTTGGCCCACTATTCCAACCTCCAAGCTAGATATCATCTTCAAAGTCTCCAACTGTTGGTGAGATAAGGATGATAGATAACCTTAATCCCAATATAGTAGGGTATCAGGTAGAATTGTGTGGCAGTTGTAGTTAGCAAACAAGATCATATGCATTCTATTTAAAGCGAACGAATCCACCCCAAAGACATTAAGTTGAATGGGAAAAATTAGCACCGTGGAGTAGGCTTCCATCTTGAATGATTGAACCTCGTTAATTTCTTGCATGTCTTCCTTTCTCCTCTCTTTCTTTCATTCTTTCATTCTTTCATGATGAGTGAGATTAAAGTATGATATCGAAGCGGGATGGACTTTAGAAATCTCAGGGTATCGAGCTTCTAACAACGAGCGGCTACAACTTGAATGAAAACAGATAAAAGCCATTTCCTCTGGGAGGAATGAAAAAAGCAGAGATGTTAGACTCAGCCCGAGCTTGAAATTGAACTTATCAATGCTGGATAGGAATTAATAAAGGGAGAGGACAGCCACAGCCCATCTGATGATCGAATCAGGATCACCCAACCCTCCGATTTGATTTACCAATGGAAGTATGGAATTGAATTTGTAATTTTTTTCTTCTTCCCTTGAAAGGGCAGCACACACACCTTGCTTCGTTCGATCTATTTCCTTATCTCGCTGTGAATTATATGTTTAAGACAATAGAGACAAAATTTTCTCAATTCCAATCAACTAGTTGTGTTTTGTCAATTCTTTTACTCATTCGTTGGTAGTCTCTCTTTTCTTTTTTTTTTTCCTTAATTCATGGCTGGATCTACGGTTGCTTTGAATTCTAACCCAGATTCAATAAGGGAGGCAATCATCTTACCTCCATCCTCATTAATGGCTGAAATTGTCTGTCTTGGTGTAGAATCATTCTCGTTGCTCTTGGAGGACGATCTAAACTTATCTATGTTAATGGCACCATCAAACCCCCTGGTTCCACCAATCATAAGTTTGTAGAATGGCAAGAAAATGATAATCTTGTTATGACATGGATTTTAACTCCATGGACACTTCAATTTATGAAATGTTTTCATACTTAGATACGGCAAAGGTCCTTCAGGATCTATAAAGACCATATACGTCCATAATGCACAAGCATCTGACAAATTATTTATTGTACACCTTCAGAATCTAAAAAATAAGTTGGATAAGACACGAGAGTATCACCTCTCTACTCAAAAGGTCAAGGATTATAATCAGTGTGAAAAATAGGATCGGTGAGGTGTTCCCACCAAAAATACTATAAGTACTAGGGGGTTTGGAAGATTAGTGAGGGTGTACAAACTTTAGTCCCACATCGCCTAGGAAGAGATTGTTGGGCTAGTTAATAACCTCAGCCTCCTTAATATGGGACAACATGTTTTAATGCCTTGAGGCCCATGGGCCAAAGAGGAGAATATTATGCAAGGCTAATGGGGCCGGGGCGTTGTATGCTGGCCAAATCGGTTTACTACGAGGAAGGAAGGGTAAAAGAAAAATTCAATGTAACAACCAAAAAAGCAACTTCTACTTCTTACTCGGGGAGAAAAAAAAAAAAAAAAGATGCTAAACTCAACTGTGGCATTGGCGCATGGGACATCCTTCAGATAATGTGCTGCATCACTTGAATTCATATTTTTTTTTCTCATGATTTTAGTCATTGTGACATTTATCGTTACCCAAAGCAACATAGATTGCCTATTTTCACTACTACACATGTGTTTAATGAACTATTTGATTCTCATGATGTTTTCATTTTTTTTATTACATTTATTGATGATAAGTCTCATTCTACTTGATTATATCCATTGACTTCCAAGAGTGAAGTTCTTAAGTTTTTCAAGAATTTTGCGATATAATTTTCACTCAATATAATGCTCGTATCAAGCTCCTGTGAACTGATAATGGGACCAAGTATACCAACCACCCGTCTGAATAATTTCTTAAGAGCCTTGGAATTGTGCATCAAACTTCTTGTGTTGGCGCTCCCCAACAAAATGGAGTTGCCGAATGAAAAAATTTCTCTGTTGTTTCATGAAAATTTATCTAAGTCCTATTAGTTAGATGAAGTTCTTACTAGTTGTTATTTGATCAACCATCTTTTCTAAAATAAGAAAAAAATACAAATTTTAAATCCCATAATATAATCACTTTATTTGTGTCATATTTCTTCACCCAAATGTCCAATATTGAAGATCTATAGTTTGTTGGATATCTTTTCAAAAAAAATCTATGATTTCTATTATATGCATTATTTTAAATGTCTTGACCAACTTGAATGACTTTCTTTGTATTTATAATGGAACTGGTATAAGAATTTTAAAAATTTGCACCCAATTAAGACGACAACAATTAAGCAAAGTAGGATCACACTAAATGCACTTGTCAGTTTAGGTATATGCTAATGTATCAAGAATAAGCTGATACATTTCAACTTCTAGATGGGTTAATTGTCCTTCTTTATGGGTAAATAGATGAGTTAGTTGTCTATAGTATGTTAAGAGTGTCCAACATACTTGTTCAAACACTTTCTAACAAAGTTTTCAGAAATCACATTCCAAGGACCACCACAAATTTATTAGGAGCATCCAAACCAATACCAACAACATCAGTAATACATGAGACTATCAACAAATATGAGTAGACAAAAATGGGAGTTGCTATTCACAATCACAAGACTTGTTGATTTCAATCAGCATGTTATCACAATAACATTGGACCAAGTTAACCTTCGACCATGGTGAACGGATTCCCTACATTCATTGTCATTGGATGAAACTCTTAAGGGCATGGATGACTTTGTACAGTAGCGACGACATTTATTACCATATATTTCTTTCACCGTAAGTAAAAAATCTCGGGTCAACACTATATGAGAATATTAACCAATCCGAGAAGCATTTATCCAACAGAATTTTTTTTATCATATTACTTGATTTATACTAAATGTACAATGAGGGCACTGAATTAAGGATATATCATAACCTTTCCCTTACAAATTAATGCTCTGGCTATCTTTAGCAATAACTTTTCAAGTTGAATTAAATTCACAAGATTTCAACTTATTGAAAATATCACAGAGAAACCATTCAAAAGGCATCAATGTCAACCCAAATGAGGTAAGTTATATCCCAAAAAAGTTAATAATAAAAAATAAAACTGGATAATTTCTAAGGTAAATCAACCCAAATGAGGCAAGCACCAATCTCTTCATATGATCTCAATTCTATTGCTACAAAGTGATTATAATTACAATTAACAAACTCCAAAGGAGAAGAAAAAAGAAACATAAATCATAAGAAAAACAAAATAAAAACTAAAGACTAGGTACATATAGATAAAATCTACATCAAATAAGGCAAATGACTAGCCCACTGAAGCATCTTATAGACTAAATATTGAGTTACTTAAAAAACTTAATCTAAAAAATTAAGATCAATAAACAAATAGATATTTTAAATCTCTCTCAACAACAAAAGAATGCTGAATTTTAGTTCAAAATATGTAAAAAATAATCTCCTCATATGACCTCAGATCTATTGCTACAAAAAGATTTTAATTGCAATTAATAAATTTTAAAGGAAAAAAATATATAAATCAAATGAAGAACAAAGAAAGCACCAAAAGTTAGGACCATATAAATAAAACATATGTCGGATAAGGTAAATTACTAGTCCACGAAAGCATCTGATAGAATAAATACTGATTTACTAAAAAAAAATTAATCTAAAAAAATAAGATCAACAAACAAATTAAATACTTAAAATACTTCTACGTGGTAAGAGAAGATTGAATTTTAGTTCATATTAGATGAAAATTAATCTCTTTAATGATCTCAAATCCGTTGCTACAAAAAATTTATAATTGCAATTAATAAATTTTAAAGGGAAAAAAATATAAATTAGATTAAAAACAAAATAAACACCAAATACCAAAAACATAAGATAAAACCTAAGTAGAATAAGGCAAATGACTAGCCCACTGAAGCATCTGATAGACCAAAGACTAATTTACTTAAAAAATTAACCTAAAAATTAAGATCAATAAACAAATTAGATATTTAAAATCCCTCTCAGCATTAAGAAAATTTAGAATTTCAGTTCAATTATACGAGAATTAATCTCCTCATATGATCTCAAGTATATTACTATAAAACAGTTAAAAATTCAATTAACAAATTCCAAAAGAAAAGAGAAGAAAAAAAAAACATAAATATGATGAAGAACAAAACAAACACCATATTCGAGAAAAATATAGATAAAACTTAGGTCGAATAATGCAAATGACTAGCCCACTGAAGAATCTGATAGACAAAATACTGAGTTATTTAAATAATTTAATCTCAAAACTTAAGATTAGTAAAAACATTCGATAACTAAATCTCTATCAAAAGCAAGAGAAGTTGTAATTTCAGTCCAGATTATGCGAAAATTAATCTCCTCATATGATCTCAGGTCTATTATTACAAAAGGGTTATAATATAATTAAAAAGATTTTAAAAAAAATCATAAATCAGATAAAAACAAAACAAATACTAGAGGCTCGGAACATATAGATAAAAGCTACGTCAAATAAGACAAATGACTAGCACACTAAAACATCTGATAGACCAAATACTAAATTACTCTAAAATTTTAATCTATAAAATTAAAATTAGTAAACAAATTAGATAGTTAAAATCTCTCTCAACAATAACAGAGGTTGAAATTTCAATTCAAATTATATGAAACTAATATCCTTATGTGATCAAAGATCCATTGCTTTAAAATATTTTTAATTTTAATTAAAAATTTTTAAAGGAAAAAAAATATAAATCAGATGAAAAAACAAAATAAACACTAAAGTACCGGTACATATAGATAAATCTGGCGTCGAGTAAGGCAAATGACTAGCCTACTGAAACATTTGTAGATCAAATACTGAGTTTATTCAAGAATTTAATCTCCTACTACATAGAGAATGATGCAAAATAGAATTGATCATCTATATAATGCAAATCACATCTGCCTGTATTGAAAGTCATTTTGATATTCAAATCTCACACAATAATCAAGACATTAAAAGGAATAAGCAAAGAAAATAAAAAATTATATTCTACAAAATTTTGAAGCATTTCATTTTATATATCCTTATCAATTCACAAACTAACTCATAAGAAGTCCAGTTAAGTTTTTAGTGTGTTTTCAATATGCTCTCCTATATTTAGATCTACCTCATCAAAATCAGAGCATTGTCCTTGCATCTATCTCTCCAAAGCAATAACTAACATCATAAATAGTTGTTAAATTTGGGCACACCCACAAAGAGAGAGAGAGAGAGAGAGAGAGTCAAAACTCACCGACTTTAGATGTGATGTCAGCTGGGTCAAATTTAATGGTCCTAGAGGATTTACTACTCAATAGATTGAAACCACTTGTATTCCTTTATAAAAAAGTCTTGGGATATCTCTTTTGGGTTTGCTACCTCCCAATCTGTTCCACCTTCTCAAACCCTCTCAAGGAACTCTATAGGTATACTTAAGGAAAGTTTTTACAAAATCGTGATATGGTTAAGCTCACAAAGAATCTCTTTCAAACAAAAAAGAAGATTAATGCACATTACTCTCAGATTGGGCATTACTCATTATTGTACTATCTATTACCTCAGTAAATCAAAATAAATTAGAGTCAAATACTTCAATTTTGTAAATCCACTCACAAAAATTTTTCATGACCACCCCATCATATGAGTGCCAATCTAATCTCATGTCCTTTTGTAATACCCTACTTCTTAAACCCGGTCTGATTTCACGGTTGACTCGGTTTAACCATGCAGGACCCGAACCGGAGAGAGCTAAGGCGGGATCCTTATGGACTATGATGGCAAGGGTGACCTTAAGCACCGGCTGGCCCGACAAGTCCGAGCCAGTGCCAGAGGAAACGGGTGTACCCAAGCCGTGTACATGCTCCTATCATAAGGTCATGTACGGATAAAGCAGGTATGTAGCCGTATCTTAAGGCACATACGTATAGTACATCTTATGCCAAGAGTAAGATTCGTGCCGAGGGTCGAATTCTGTCAAAATCACACTTGTTGGCCAAGTTTTGGCCTTCAGGTGAGTGGTCATAGGTGGGCGCATCCACCCACCTGAGTGACCCACCCATGTGATTACTTAGTTATTTTAAGAAGTATATATAGCATTTATGTTCCTTTTTCTTTTCTCATTTATGACACTCGGACGTTGGTGAGAGGAGTAAAGAGGAGAGAGAAAAGAAGGGAAAGAAGAGGAGAAGAGAAGGAAGAGGAAGAAGAGATGGATTTCAGCGGCGCCGA
>NW_024868440.1:80503-92480 GCF_013358625.1 Macadamia integrifolia
ACACAACAAATCACAACCATATGCACTATATGCTATGCAATTCATTTTTAATCACTTCCACCTAAACAACATTACTAAGTCCTTGGTTTAGTGCTACTACAACCACAGTGCGTGTATACTCCGGGTACGAGCCGCGAACTCCATCCCGCGATACGCCCATAGGGCTGTCGGAGAAGGCCCACCGTGAGTACTCAGAAAAGTAAAACATGCTGACCACCGGCTCTCAACATAAAAGTAAATGACAGAAAATAAAGGTGCTGACTCCAGCAATTTAAAAGCAGTACGATTGGCCCTCTTGAATATACCACCGAGGTTGCCGACTGTCCTAATGACCAGCCGGACGTATGTCTAACCGCCACAATGACCCGACAACCGCGACCACTGCTTCCCCCCGAATGGCAACCTAATACATCAACCCCTGTTGGGAAGGGTCGTAGCACGGGAAGATGATAATCCTAAACTGCATGCTCCTATATGACATAGTACGATTGCATAGTGCCAACGCATCCCATTCCACGGGCCATCAATGCACTTGTTTTCAAGTCGACTACGGCATCTAGTCTATTAATGCATCATGCACAATAATGTCAACATTCATCATATAAGCATATCATCATTTGGCATTGAGAAATAAACACAGCACACATGACATAAAATATAAGGATGGCTAAGCTACATAGCATTTGCATTATGACATGGCTAGTCTAGATACAATTAGATGAATGCCAAACAAGCCTTGAAATAAGCCTAAACGTCCTCTCCCCACTTACTTGTTGTGTACAAAGACTCACGCCCGGTACGGGTGAGATCCGGCGCGAGAAACGTAAATTTTGGTGAACCTATCATAAGTGAATGGGGTTAGTATTTCACCACTTTGAGGTCAAAACTAATAAGATTTGATGACAAAATCATGTTTAGAATCCTAAAAGAAGGTCAGACGTCCATTTTAGGTCCATTCGGACGTAAAAATCATGATGGGAGCCTCTCGGGTGGGTCGGACAGCCCACCTGTCACGACCCACCTGTCTTCTCAGGTGGGCGGGTCGGCCCACCGGTGGCCCGTCGGTCCTGACCCACTCGTGGCCCGTCGGTCCCAACCCACCGGTCCTAGCCGAAGGCCTACCCTCTCAGGTGGATGCCCTCAGGCGGGCCGTTTGGCCCACCAGTCTCGGCCCATCGATCTCGGCGAAAAAATGCCATTTACCCTGAAACCATCCCCAACCTTTGGGGAAAACAAATGGGGCTTTTCCAAACCTATTTTCCACACATTCAAGGTCTTATAAGATGATTCTAACCTAGATCTAAGTTAGATTTAAGGATTGGAAAGCCATCTTACCTTCTTTGCTAAAGAACTCTTTCAAAACTCCAAAAATCACTTCTTAGCTCAAGAAATCACCAATGCTTCTCCAACCTTGTAAACACTTCTTCAAATCCTTCAAAATCAACACATAGACCATCTATCAAACCTTAGATTTGTCATTTCAAGGGGGATTTACAAGATCTCAAGGAACTCCACCCAAATCAAGGGTTTTACTTGGGTTTGGTGAAAGTTTAAGAAACATAGCCTTTGCTCACCTCTAATCGTAGATCTCGTGTTGGGGATCACTCTTCCGGCGTCGGAATGGGAAGATCAAACCTTGGCGCCGCTTAAATCCATTTCTTCTTCCTCTTCCTTCCCTTTTCCTCTTCTTCGTTCTGTTTTTCCCTTCTTTTCTCTCTCCTCTTTACTCTTCTCACCAAACGCCCGAGTGTCATAAATGAGAAAATGAAAAACATAATAATAGTTATTTATACTTTTTAAAACATCTTGTAACCACATGGGTGGGTCACACAGATGGACGGATGCGCCCACCTGTGACCACCCACCTGAGGGCCGAAAATTGGCCAACAAGTGAGATTTTGATGGAATTTGACTCTCGGCATGTATCTTATACGTATGCGCTTTCGGATATGGCTACATACCAGCATTATCCGTACATGGCCTTATGATATGTGCATGTACAAGGCTTAGGTACACCTGTCTCTTCTGGCACTGACTCGGACTTGTCTAGCCAACCGGTGTTCAAAGTCACCCTTGCCATCATGGTCCATAAGGAACCCGCCTTAACCCTCTCCGGTTCAGGTCGTACATGGTTAAATCGAGTCAACCTAGTAATTAGACCGGGTTTAAAAAGTAGGGTATCACATTTACCCCCCCTTTCTGAAAATTTCGTCCTCGAAATTGGCGTACCTAGTTGTTTGAAAAGATGAGGGTACTTGGCTTGGATTTCATCCTCTGTCTCCCAAGATGCTTCTTCAAGTGAATGATTAGCCCATCGCACCTTTACGAAGGAAATGGAGCGGTTGCGAAGGGTTTTCACCTTTCGGTCTAAGATTTTAGCTGGCTGCTCTATATAGGTTATATCCGCTTCTAGATATTCTGGTTCCACGGGTAATACATGAGATGGATCATGAACGTATCGCTTCAGCATGGATACATGAAATACGTTATGAACATTCCCGAGTGAAGGTGGAAGAGCAAGCATATAGGCTACTGAGCCGACCCGAGCTAAGATCTCAAATGGGCCAATGTATCTCGGGCTCAACTTACCCTTTCTATGGAATCTTTACAACCCTTTAGTAGGAGAGATCTTGAGGAACACCTTTTCTCCTGCCTGAAACTCAATGTCTTTCCTGCGGTTGTCTGCATAGCTCTTTTGACGTGACTGAGCTGCTTTAATCCTTTCCCGAATAACATCAACCTTGTCACAAGTCATCTATATCATTTCATGTCCTAACATTCGACGTTCACCTACCTCATTCTAATACAGAGGAGTTCTGCACTTCCTACCATATAATGCCTCATACGGAGCCATCCCAATTGTAGCTTGGTAACTGTTGTTACAGGCAAACTCCATAAGAGGTATATGTTCTTCCGAACTACCACACATTTCCATTGCACATGCCCTGAGCATGTCTTCTAATATCTGTATGGTTCGCTCCGACTGACCATCAGTCTCTGGGTGGAAAGCAGTACTCAAATGCAATTGTGATCCCAAGGCATGCTGGAAGCTTTTCCAAAATCTGGAAGTGAACCTTGGGTCCCTATCTGATACAATGCTCACTGATACTCCATGCAAGCATACTATGTTATCCATATAAAGTTGTGCTAATTTGGCCATAGAGAACTTGGTCTTGATGGGAATGAAATGAGCAGTCTTAGTAAGCCAATCAATGATCACCCATATCGCGTCCATCCCCTTAGGTGTATATGGTAGTCTGGTGATGAAGTCCATTGAAATCCTATCCCATTTCCAGTCTGGTACTGGGAGTGGCTGAAGAGTACCATAAGGTCGATGCCTCTCAGCTTTTACTTTCTGGCATGTAAGACAAGTCACCACATACAAGGCTATTGTGATTCTCATGCTTGGCCACCAGTAATTTTGTTTAAGGTCTTTATACATCTTTGTACTTCCTGGGTGGAGTGAGTACTCAGAGCTGTGTGCTTCCCGCACTATCTTGTCTTGTATATCCAAATCATCGGGCACACACAATCTTCCTCGAAACATCAATGCCCCATCACTGGCTAAAACAAAATCAGGGTCGTTCATTGTTTGATCTTGAATCTTAATTCTGATCCGCTGCAATTCAGGATTCAAAGGTTGTTTCATTATCACCTCTGGCCTAATGGTCGGATGCAGATGTAGAGCCGCCAGTGATACAGTCAACCATATAAGGTTTTCTAGTTGATGCTCAAGCTCTAAGGTTGCCCCTTCATATAAGAGGGTTTCATCCATTAGCATCACCTCCTGTACAAGTGGAGAGCTGACAGCTAGGCATGAGAGTGACACAGTTTGTGCCTTCCGACTCAACGCATCTGCCACCACATTAGCCTTGCCAGGATGATACTGAATGTCACAGTCATAATCCTTCATGAGTTCGAGCCATCTCCTCTGCCTCATGTTCAAATCTCTTTAGGTGAAAAAGTACTTAAGGCTCTTATGGTCACTGTATATCTCGCACTTCTCCCTATACAAATAATGTCGCCAAATCTTTAGGGAAAAAATGACTGCAGCTAGTTCCAAGTCATGAGTGGGGTAGTTCTTCTCATATTCCTTTAGTTGTCGGGATGCATACGCTATCACTTTACCGCGTTGTATGAGAACACAACCCAACCCAACCTTAGAAGCGTCAGTGTAGATTGTCATTCCACCTGTGCCTTCAGAGATGGTCAATACAGGGGCCGACACCAATCTTTTCTTTAATTCCTGAAAACTCTTCTCACACTCCTCTACCCATTCAAATTTCACACCCTTTTGGTTAACTTAGTCATTGGTGCTGAGATCCGAGCAAAATTCTCAATGAAGTGCCGGTAGTACCCAGCCAAACCCAAGAAACTTCTAATTTTAGTAACATTCTTAGGGCTTTCCCATTGTACTACCACTTTCACCTTATCATGATCTACCTCGATTTCGGCCTAAGACACTACGTGTCTTAGGAATCCAACTTGCTCAAGCCAAGGTTCATGTCTAGTGTATGTGTTGGCTTTGCCCCTCCTAGCCATAGAACCATCAATTTATTGCTTTTATTTTAATTGTCTCCCTTCCCCTAAAGTCAAGTAGATTACCCATTTATTGAGGATATCGTGAAATACTCGATTCATTAAATCCATGAATGCTATCCCTCGGGTTAAGTAGAGAAACCTACTTGTGAGTCCTCTCTAGCTTTATCCCCTTTCTTTTACTTTATTTTTATTTCAGTTTTTTTTTCCTTTATTATTATTTTTTTTTAATTGTGTGGGTTTGAAAATATCCTTGCACCCTGTAGTTGGTCAAACAAATCATCAATGCATGGCAATGGGTACCGGTTCTTAATGGTTAGCTTATTCAATTCCCGGTAATCAATGCACATACGCAAGCTGCCATCTTTTTCTTGATAAACAATACTGGGGCACCCCAAGGTGAAACATTTGGGCGAATAAACCCATTCTCCAACAATTGTTCGACCCGTAGCTACACTGATCCGTACGCTTGCGGTTACATTTTAAATCTCAAACAAGCTACTCCAGGAACCAAGTCTATGGCAAACTCCAACTCTCTATCAGGGGGTAAATGCATCAGATCATCTGAAAAGATGTCGGGAAACTCTTGAACCACCTTTACCTCTTCTAGAGGTGTAACCCTTGCATCAACATCAAGTACCGATGCTAAGTAGCCCTGACATCCACTCTCCAACAACTTTACCGCTTGGAGGGCAGAGACGAGGACCTTTCTCGGCTGTTTCATTTTAGCTGCTCGGTAAACCAATTCTTTTCCTTCATCATCTATCACCCTGATTAATTTTTCAGCACACATCACATTAGTCCAATGGGCCGATAACCAATCCATGTCCAATATAACGTCAAAATTCTGCATATTGAACTTAATGAGTTGTGCATCCAATTTCTTCCCACTGATTTCCACTGGGCACAGTCCATACACCTCCTTCAACTGTGTAACTTTACCAGTAGGCATACTAACAATCATCCCATGATCTAGGGTCCTGGGTGGCATACCAAGTTTCTCAGCAAATCTCTTAGATACGAATGAATGTGTAGCTCCTGAATTGAATAAGACATAGGCTGGTATGCCCGATATAGATAGGACACCTAGTGTAACAATGCATATAATTTCAGCAGGTCATCAATAGATAACATAAGGAATTTCTTAAATGTAGAATGTACCTGCTACCACCTCCGTGCTGGCCTCAGCTTCCTTAGCTAATAGGTTATACATCCTTCCATGCGGTTGATTCCCCGAGTTAAGGGTGGTCGGTACGCAGGGGGTTGACTGAAGGGTAAGGCTGGTCTGACCCGACAGTCCTTAGCATAGTGCCCATAGGAATGGCAGTTAAAACAACAGATCTGTGATGTCGAAACTGGGGCAGGGCCCCTCTGCACTTGTCCCACTGTAGACGGAGGTTGGGGTGGCCTTGGGCCTGTAGGCACCGTACTAGTGTTCGGACGAAAAGATGTAGAGCCCGAACCACCAGCTGGTCGAGGAGGGTAGCCAGATGGCCTATAGGGCTGTCTATATGTAGGCCCAGAACTATAAGACCCACGGTACGCTTTGGAGGAGTTGCCTATGTTCGGAAATGGATTTGACGTCTGATACCACTATTGTCACACCCCGTTCACACAGAACCAGGCCAGTGACCGGGTTAACACCGGTTAACCCAAACCTGCCAGGATCATCTGATACAGTATCTAATCACAGCATACACAAAACTAAGAAAGTGTTCATCAGTTCAGCGGAAGACTTAATTTACATATAAATATTCTCATTATACTTGATACCCAAATTATAATATATAGTTAAGTACATGGTCCACAGGCATGATATTTACACAAAAAAAAATACAATTTACATATCAAGTACGCAAAAGGGATCATCAAAAAATCAAAGAGTACAACTCAGCTCGGTATCAAAGGGATCATCAAAAATCAAGGAGTACAGCTCAGCTCGGTATCAAAGGGATCATCAAAATCAAAGAGTACAACTCAGCTCGGTATCAAAGGGATCATCAAAAATCAAAGAGTCAAGCTCAGCTCGGTATCAAAACTGCGGTCCCACAGCACAGCCCTCGCACGGGCAATCTGTGCCGTGCTCTAATTCCTCGGGGACCCACCAATCCTCTTCAGGGAATTCAACTGTGAGGCCCGACCCTTGCTCTTCAGGTTGATGCCCTACAAAATAATCTAAAAGAGGTGCACACGTGGGATGAGCTCACTAGCTCAGTAAGTGAAAAGAAGGACCACACAGTAGTCCACACAACAAATCACAACCATATGCACTATATGCTATGTAATTCATTTTTAATCACTTCCACCGAAACAACATTACTAAGTCCTTGGTTTAGTGCTACTACAACCACAGTGCGCGTATACTCCGGGTACGAGCCGCGAACTCCATCCCACGATACGCCCATAGGGCTGTCGGAGAAGGCCCACCATGAGTACTCAGAAAAGTAAAACATGCCGACCACCGGCTCTCAACATAAAAGTAAATGACAGAAAATAAAAGTGCTGACTCCAGCAATTTAAAAGCAGTACGATTGACCCTCTTAAATATACCACCGAGGCTACCGATTGTCCTAATGACCAGCCGGGCATATGTCTAACCGCCACAGTGACCCGACAACCGTGACCACTACTTCCCCCTGAATGGTAACCCAACACATCAACCCCTGTTGAGAAGGGTCGTAGCACGGGAAGATGATAATCCTAAGCCGCATACTCCTATATGACATAGTACGATTGTATAGTACTACCGCGTCCCATTCCATGGGTCACCAATGCACTTGTTTCCAAGCCGACTACGGCATCTAGTCTATTAATGCATCATGCACAATGATGTCAATATTCATCACATAAGCATATCATCATTTGGCATTGAGAAATAAACACAACACACATGGCATAAAATATAAGGATGGCTAAGCTACATAGCATTTGCATGATGACATGGCTAGTCTAGATACAATTAGATGAATGCCAAACAAGCCTTGAAACAATGCCAAACGTCCTCTCCCCACTTACTTGTTGTGTACAAAGACTCACGTCCGGTACGGGTGAGATCCGACGTGAGAAATATAAATTTTGGTGAATCTATCATAAGTGAATGGGGTTAGCATTTCACCACTTTGGGGTCAAAACTAATAAGATTTGATGATAAAATCATGTTTAGAATCCTAAAAGAAGGTCGGACGTCCGTTTTGGGTCCATTCGGACGTAAAAATCACGATGGGAGCCTCTCGGGTGGGTCAGACAACCCACCTGTTTTCTCAGGTGGGTGGGTCGGCCCATCGGTCGACCCGCCGTTCCCGACCCATCGGTCCTAGCCGAGGGCCTGCCCTCTCAGGCTTGTGCCCTCAGGCGGGCCGTTTGGCCCACTAGTCTCGGCCCACCAATCTCGGCGGAAAAATGCCATTTTCCCTGAAACCATCTCCAACCTTTGAAAAAATCAAATGGGGCTTTTCCAAATCCATTTTCCACACATTCAAGGTCTCATATGATGATTCTAACCTAGATCTAAGTTAGATTTAAGGATTGAAAAGCCATCTTACCTTCTTTGCTCAAGAACTCTTTCAAAACCTCAAAAATCACTTCTTAGCTCAAGAAATCACCAATGCTTCTCCAACCTTGTAAACACTTCTTCAAATCCTTCAAAATCAACACATAGACCACCTATCAAACCTTAGATTTGTCATTTCAAGGGGGATTTACACGATCTCAAGGAACTCTACCCAAATCAAGGGTTTTACTTGGGTTTGGTGAAAGTTTAAGAAACATAGCCTTTGTTCACCTCTAATCGTAGATCTCGTGTTGGGGATCACTCTTCCAGCGTCGGAATGGGAAGATCAAACCTTGGCGCCGCTTAAATCCATTATTCTTCCTCTTCCTTCCCTTTTCCTCTTCTTCGTTCTCTTTTTCCCTTCTTTTCTCTCTCCTCTTTACTCTTCTCACCAAACGCCCGAGTGTCATAAATGAAAAAATGAAAAACATAATAATAGCTATTTATACTTTTTAAAACATCTTATAACCACATGGGTGGGTCACACAGATGGGCGGATGCACCCACCTGTGACCGCCCACCTGAGGGCCAAAAATTGGCCAACAAGTGGGATTTTGATGGAATTCGACTCTTGGCATGTATCTTATACGTATGCACTTTCGGATACGACTACATACCAGCATTATCCGTACATGACCTTATGATATGTGCATGTACACGGCTTGGGTACACGCGTCTCCTCTGGCACTAACTCGGACTTGTCTAGCCAACTGGTGTTCAAAGTCACCCTTGCCATCATGGTCCATAAGGAATCCGCCCTAACCCTCTCCGGTTCAGGTCCTACATGGTTAAACCAGGTCAAGCGTGTAATTAGACCGGGTTTAAAAAGTAGGGTATCATACTTCCGCTGAAATACAGAATTTGCTTGACTTAGTGTGTGTGCATGTTGTGCTGTGGTTACTGTATCAGATGATCTTGATAGGTTTTGGGTTAACAGGTGTTAACTCGGTCACCGTCCGATTCTATATGAAACGAGATGTGACATACCCCTTGCACAATATACTACCTATTTATAAATGGGTTGAGCCTGAGCCCGACACGTTTACTAATTGATGCAGGTCGGCTGGTCTTTAAAAGATCAGGCCCAATTGGTCTAACTGGTGCGGGCTTGGGACTGACACCCCTAGCCTATTATATATTAGGGCAGATCAACCATGTCACCCTGGGGATAAATAGGTGGTTCTTTAACGTTAGTGCCCTTAAGTTTCCTTATAAAATTTGTCAGCATATTTGGGCCCTCAAAACACAATATTTTTCTACAGTAGTTAGATTGTTATCTAGTCAGTATCATTAACACACAGCTTTCTTGAAGTGAAAAAATAATAAAATAAGTTGAACCGTTTGAAAGTGTCGATTAAACAATTTCGAATAAAAACAAAACCCAATACGATTGATATGGGATCATAAAACACACACACAACTTACTACTTTTTTTACTACTTGTTAAATGCACCACCATTGGACAAAGGCTATGTGTCCAAATTCCAAACTCTAGCTGACACTACAAAGGCATTATGGTTCCACAAATCAAAAGAAATAACACATTGATTATATGTAGAGAAGAAAGAAAAAAAAAAAAGAACAAATTGGAATTTTTTACCAGTATTCAAATCTACCAATGTGGCCACAAGGGATACCAATTCTAGACAATAAAGAAAAGAGCCAAGACAAATGGGAGACATGGATTGAGAGTGAATAGTATCTTATGGGGCAGGAAGGTCTAGGTTACACAAGTTAGGGATGTAAACAGGTAGCCGAAAAAATCGGTTTTAACTTGCATCCCTATCCATTTATGGGTATTCGTATCCGATCAAAGGATAGCATGATCCGATCATATATGAACCATTTACATCTGAGCCCGAACAGGGCCTGGTCTAAGATTTCTAACATTAAAGGTGGGTTAGTGTTGAAAAACATTGACCTTGGGTTAGGGTTGGGCTAGGCCTGGGTTAAGACCTAGGCCTAACCTCAACCCAGGCCTAATCTGGCCCAACTCAAACCAACTCTGATTTTAACCCTGATTTATATAATACAATTTAGGGCTATCATCATATCCTTTTATTCGGAATAATGAAATCTAGGTCATGGTTTCTTATGGTCAAAAACCAATATCGATGACCACTAATTCCAATCCAAATCAAGCGATTAGGCGATCCGATTTCCAATTCTTGGTGAAAGAAACAATCTGTTTGGGAGAGGCAAAACTAATATTTGATTCACATGTAATTTGTTATGGATTGGGGATGTTTTTGAAATTTAAAAATAATTTCAAGTTAAATTATAAATAAAGTCATTTATATGGTATAAAAAAACAAATAATTAAGAAACATGTCTTAATGTGTAAATTACAAGAAGTTCTTCCCCACCTGTGAACCAAATTCTCCACTGTCAGACCATGTTCTACAACATTGACTTAAAAAAACCTTCTCCAACAAACGGAAGGTTAAAGGAGTGGAACATACCCAACCATGTTCTGCAACGTAGGATTTTAATTAAATTAAGATCAATTGTAGGTAGATGGGGCGGAAAAATTGATCAGTTGCAGGTTTAATTTCCTATGAAGAAAATTGATCAGTTGCAGGTAGATGGGGCGAGAAGAGGCAGTAGGCGCTGGAGACGAAAGTGAGTAATCAAAGAGGAAAAGTGAGTAACCAACACTCCCTCTACTATTTTCATGACAGTAGATTTACATTAATACCCATAAAATACAAACTTTTAATAAATTTTCATTCAATTCACTAAAAGTGAAATGACAATTTAATCCTTAAAGTGGAAAAAATAATGATTATCTATTGATGGACATAAAAGAGAGTTTACAACTTATATTGTAACCACCAAAGTGACAAACAGATTAACCTTTTTGTATTACACATTTCTAAAAATGAGTATCAAAGAATAAATGCATATCATGGTTTACATGTATAGATACGTTTCAATCTTATAATCTTGTATGTTTACACTACATGTGGATTTTTTTTCATTAATCAAGTGTTCATTACCTATCTTTTACTACGGATGATTAATGTTCATCTATATTACCATTCTTCTACAAATCCATGAAATACTAACATGGATTACTGTTTCCAATATATCAAAACTTCAACTTATACAAGAAGAGAATTATTTTATACATCTATTTTCTATTCGACTAAGTTGTTAAAACCAAACAACAAGAAGACAAATTAATTTGGTGGACTAATTCAAATTAATGCCACATATACCTCCACCAAATGTCGATCAAAGCATATGAATCTCTCTCTCTCTCTCTCTCCATAATATATGCCATCAAACAAAAGCCACATGTGCATTTGCAAGTATATATTTACTACTATATATATATTTACTACTATATATATATATATTTGTGTGTGTGTATGCGTGTGTGAGATTAAAGTGAGAGATAAATTTATTATGATCGCTCTCTTTTGTATAATTTAAATTTTTTTACTCAATATATTTTATTTTTTAGGAGAGGGTTCCTTAAAAGGCAACGAAGCCCAAACATAATGGCCAATGGGAGCTTGCATAAAATCACTAATAGTGGAGGGATTTCCACCTATCATAGGGGTGGGGAGGTCGTTTTTCCCCCTGTATCGATGTAGGAGCTACACCCTATCTTTTAGGATTCTTTTACTTTTTTTTTTTTTTTGACAAAAGTAGTGCTTTTGACTTATTAGTATAAATCAAGGACAATAGAGGTTGCTTGACAGCACACCTTTGTGCCCGAAACATGAGGAGTCGAAATGATGTCCCCACCCTTGTGAAATAAAAAAATCACACCCCTGTTGATGCCCATATGCAGCCTCATTGGCCCTCACGCTGGCGTAAGGACCTCACAACCAGGTAGTGTTCTGTTTCCCATGAATCTTTTTTTTTTTTTTTTTTTTT
>NW_024868440.1:92548-107243 GCF_013358625.1 Macadamia integrifolia
ACTCTCAGATCATCTCTAAGTTGGTCATTCTTTATTCTCTCTCTCCTAGTTCTTTCACACATCCATCTCAACATCCTTGTATTTACTATGTTCAGCTTATTAATGCATGTTACGCTTCTTAACTATCCAATATTCCACCCTATACATCATATTAATTTTGTAGAATTTTCCTTTAAGTTTTAACGGAATTTGCCGATTACGTAACAGCCCAGATGCCCCTCTCACTTCATCCATCATCCTTTAACAAAAAAGACAAAAACCATTAATTAATGTTTTTTTCAAACTTGTTATAATTATTTCCCCTTGATCGAACAAGCAATCATTCTCTGCTTCCCCGCATCAGTGTAGTGAGGATCTGGATGGCCGAGAGCACCTGAGCACACACCCCGAGGTGCTCTCAGCCATCTAAAGCCTCACCGCACCAATGTAGGGAGGCAAAGGATTTTTTTACTGATTGAACATGTCTCTCTCTCTCTCTCTCTCTCTCTCTCTCTCTCTCTCTCTCTCTCTAATGGGGAGAATAGGGACAAGAAACCCATATGCTGAAATTTTCTGGAGCAAAAACAAGACGACATCTGATCATGGTTTCAAGTATCAGTCTCGTATTGGATTGGTATCGACTGAGATCAATTTCCAATCCCTGATCGAGACAAATTAGTGTTCTGTATCATTTCAGGGGTAAAATGGTAAAAAAATAGTACTTTTTAGAAAAAATAGAGGTAAAATAAAACAATGCCCATTGATCCAATCTGATCTTGATCAGGATACTGATAGCGCGATACCGTCCCCTAAATCTTTGCATCTGATGATAATCTCCTCAAGTCTCTGCAATTACATAGGAAGCCACTTGAAAGTTGAAACTAACCAAGAGAAAGAGTTCAGTTTTGCACAGGTATCCCTTCGCTCCCCTGGTTTCGGTTACTGTTATTTTGTACGTCTGTATCAAATAAAACACACATAAAACGAAGGGAGAGAGAGGGAGAGAGAGATGACTCGAGTGACCATGGTCGTCTACGTCCGTAAAGACGGATGATGAAACAAAAGGAGCAGTCTTACTTGACCGCAGGATTTCATGATAAGCCAAAGAGTGTAGGAGGTTCCACAACAAATATCGGCAATTAAAGTTGGACTATTCTGAGGCTTAACTTTTTGTGAGCCCAGGCCCCAGTGTATTGAGTCCCTAGTTAGTTTATTCGCGTTTAAAACGCGTTTAAAATGCCGTCCCCTTTTTTTGCCGTTTTAAACGTCGTTTGCTGAATTTTTTACAGAAAATCGGTAAAAACCGGGAACGGGCTATTTGAAGTTTTTTTTGCTGTTTTAAACGCCATACCGTTTTTTTGAAAGAAAAAAATGGATTTTAAAAAATATAAACGTTTTAAAATAGAAACGTTTAAAACGGGGCTATTTGTTTTCATTGTTATCTAGGTATTTAGAGAATTATTATGCCAATTTATGTCTATATATTGCCATTTTTTTGACACCGTATTATTTAAATATAAACATTGAAAACACGTATCATCCGTTTTTTATTTTTTTCCGTTTTTACCGTATTTGACCGTATTTTTGACCGTCCCGTTCACGTTTTGATCCGTTTAAAACATGTCCGTACCGAACAATGTTTTTTTGCCGTTCCCGTTTTAACTAACAGAGATTGAGTCTATTGATGGACTGTATACCTGTACGGGATCGCAAGTGGGATCCCATCAGCTATGCTTTCTCTCTCCCTCTCTCTCTCTCTCTCTTTTTTTTTTGAGCAGTGAGCAGTGAGCAGTGAGGCCTTTTACGTGCAAAGTCTCCTTCCATATCCTCTATCTCATGTGGCACATGAATTATTGGTGCATAAATTTGATTGACAAGTTGTCCATATTTTCAGACCTTTAGTTCAAAACTTGCTTTGTGTTCAAATGTCCCTCTATTAGTACCATCTTTCGTTCTTTTAAAGTCATCTATTGCGTTCCATATCGATATAATGGAAGCAAAGGGCCCATGATAATGACAAAGCGCCCGAATATTCAACCTATTTACCTAGTAGAGTCTTGCAAAATCTTCTTTCTTTGCCTTCAATTACATCTGAAAATGACTAATAAACTTTATTATGACCATTCCTCATTGGTTGTTTGTGGATCCTTTTTTTTTTTGTTAACCAATGTGTTTGGGTTAGCTTACGTGCACCTCGACTAATCTTCGGGGAGACTAGCACAGTAACTCACCACCACGGTCTCTATTTAGATTGTAGATATAAAAGTAGGGAATCGAACCAGGGACTGTGCGCCTATCCACTCAATATTCAATTCGCCCTAAACATCTAGACAACCCATGGATCCCATTATCAAGAAGTGTATCCACGGCTTCTTGTACCAATTTTTCCTGACACATTTCCAATTCCCTTAACGTAGATCTACTTGTTCTTAATAAATCGGTAAGAATATTGTTTTGATAAATGAACTATATACTCTTATATATTAGCACATTGCATCATTCATCGTTTTACAAAGTATTTTATTATAGGGCTTGAGAACCCTGTAGGTTTGGTGCATGTAGCACCAATTGGCAGGCCAATCAAAAGGCACGTGGGAGCATCTTCAGCACATTGGGTGGGGGGTAGTGCAATATTTTTGTGCCTGCCTATGTCTAGGCCGTTGCCTAACCCTGATAGGTGGGGATTTTTTTCCCTTTATTTTACTATGGAAACTAGTAGTAAAAATAGCTCAGAGATGAACAATGAAGAAGAAATAAATATCAAAGAAAGTATTTGCAGAAATTACAAAAGAAACAAAGAAGATAGATGATATAAATGATGTACTTGTTTCAAAAGAAACTCAAGATTTAGAATATGAGATTCCATAGATCGACAAGGATTTTGTATCTAACAAGGAAGCTTACGATTTTTTATAATTCATATGCACAATGAATTGGTTTTAGCATCCAAAAAAAGTCAATCAACAAAAATAGAATTGATGCAACTGCATGATGAATTGGTTTTAGCATCCGAAAAGTCAATCAATAAAATAGAGTTGATGCAACTACATGAGGAATTGGTTTTAGCATTTGACAATGAACTTGCTAATGCAACTACTCAATTGATAAGGTCACGATATAAATGTTTGTTCTTTTGATGTAATTGTATGAACAACCCTTAGCCAAGAAAGAAGAAGCATTCCAAGTATCAACCTATAGTTCACTCATTTACTTTCACTTCTTGAATTTTTCTCCAAACCTTTCATTGGAAGGGATGAATAATTCATGCCTCCACCGAGGTTAATGCCATGTGCAGCCCTTCATTGGCCCTTGTGCTGGCGCAAAGGCCACACAACCAGACATTCTTTTCCCTCTTAAATCTATTGTGAAAAAATAACCTTATCGATCCAGTGTAGAAAACATTCAGGCACAACAAGCAAGAATAAATCTGCTGCCCCTCACCCGTCGCATGCTGAAAATCCTCTTGTGGGCCCTCTCATTGGCCCTTACTTCTGTTGTTTTCTACATAAGAACTACAGGGTTTTTCTCCGTTCAATTATTTTGTTTACTTCAATGAACCTTTATATATATATAAAAAAAAAAAATGTCAGCATCATATTTAAAAAGGAAAAAAAATAACATTATTAGCACATGTTCTATGGATGAGAAATGAGACACCCCATTTATAAGGTGACCATTTAAAGTAATCAGCACCTTTAATTATCTATCCGTAGTTCTTTTCAGGGGCATACGTGTATTGTCTTATTCCAATTATAGTTCTATGAAGGTGCCATGGCGGGGCCTGTCGGTCGAACTGATCAGAGTTGCATGTTCTCACCCAAATTTCAATCCCCAAAAGTTGGTTACTTTTCTAAATGGCAATGCCTTTAAATCATCAAGAAAATCATCAAGAAGTCCCATAAAAAGGAAAATCCTCTACATAAGTGCTCGGGAAAATCTGCCGACTAATGCACCAGAGTTACTGGTGGGGTTCCATTTCTTAATTTGAAATCATTCAAGAGCTAAGGATTTGCCTTTGCCACGTAGAACTGTGTTGATTGCTTGAATGATCCTTAATTAGGGGTGTCAATGGGCCGGTTGGGCTGGGTTTTGAAGGTCTCTTAACTCAATCTAAGCCCAACCCAACCCTAGGTCGGGTTGGGATATTTCAGCCCAGGCCCAACCCAACCCAACCCTGATGAACCCTAATTGGGCTGGGTTTAACCTAATCCAATCCAACCCAATACTATCGGTTACTTGATTGTTTGATCTTGATG
This sequence comes from Macadamia integrifolia, assembly GCF_013358625.1. Taxonomy (NCBI): domain Eukaryota; kingdom Viridiplantae; phylum Streptophyta; class Magnoliopsida; order Proteales; family Proteaceae; genus Macadamia; species Macadamia integrifolia. Next base: position 96,784 of record NW_024868440.1, read on the forward strand.
CACTGTAGAGGCCAAAGACCAAAGTTTTCGTATATATGTAAATTGTGGAACACATACGAAAACTAAAGACCTTTTTCTATTAGTACCCATTAACAATTATTAGCATATTTATATGATTATATACTTAATAAACATGATTGAGTCAGGTTGGATTGGGTTGGGTTGGGTTGGGTTGGGCCTCATTGGTTGGGTTGGGTTGAGACCTCAACTGAGGCCCAACCCAACCCTGCCTCCGGCCTGAAAATCTCAATCCTAACCCACCCTATGGGCTGAAATCTCAGCCCAAGCCTTGTTTGGGCTCAGGGCGAGCTTGGACTGGTTTGGGTTGATCGCGCTTTTTGACACCCCTACCCTTAATTGATGCTGGGAGTGTAAGACGCCGCTACCACGGTCCAGCTAGTGATTGTGTTGCGAGAATATTGACACTGTTGATTAAAAAAGAGAAAAATAGTACTCATTGGCCGTACAGGATAATGAATAGAACACACATGAACATAAATAGAGGGTGACATTGGGCCAATGAGTCACATTTGAAATCATAGGATCATAAGTATTAGAATTGTACAAATGGTATATTATAAGTCGAGATCAATGGAGCATGTAATCCATTGGCCACTTAATCGACATATGGGTTCACCTTAACGTCATATTTCTTGGTTTTTTCTATTTAACCAAGTCGTTTCTTGGCTGTTGAATTGCCCTTAATTGGCATGATATTGTTCGGTTTGAGGCTTTTCCCTCACGATTTAAATTTTTTTTTTTTTTTGGTAAAAAAAAAAAAAAGGTGCTCCATAGTAGTGATCATAGGCCCAGGACAAGCCGCCGTACGACAAGCGACTCTTCCACAGGACCAATCGACGTTAGTGGGCATTTTTACCACTTGGTGTGAATTGTAGACGACTCTCAGCTTTAAAATATATCAAACCATATTAAGGAGGTCACCTTTTACCAATAGTCTAATAGCTCCCTCTCTAGCCAATGTGGGACCAAAGGTTCTTGGTGGGTCATTTCTTGGCTATTGCCTTTTTAGTCTCATATTGGTTAGAGAAGGAGATATTGAACTATTGATAAAAGATAGCCTCCTTAACATGACATAACTAAGGGTGTCAAAATCGAATTGAAATTAGCCATTTGTAGGGTTTGAAAAATTGAGATTGTCTTCATTGCGGTTTTTAAAAATCAGCATTAAACTGGATTGACTGATATTCTTAGACAATATCAAGATTAAAACCGTGAACGGAAGAAGAAATAAAACTGTGAAAGGAACCCCCAAAATGAACAATATCATGTCAGTTAAGGGACCGACTCGTTACAAAGCAATCCTAAACAACCACTCTCAATTAAAACTCGGTTGACGAGGCTTGTTTGCCCCCTTATGGCTTTGGGATCAGATTGGATTCGCAGTGGTTAGGAATGAACCATATAACCTAAGGTTGAACATGTAATTGTCTAGATATCTATGTTCATTTTACACTCTTGAAACCAACATCTATTTTGTAAATAGAAATGTGAATACTTATGCCAATGATATTTCTAAATGGGCTTTACTCTACCCTGCTCTTGGGTAAGTGACGACATACCTGATGGATATTCGCAAAATTGTATCTTCTTTCCTAAATACGCTTTTATAAATTCTCCACTTCTAGGGTTTCAACTTTCACGCTTTTATAAATTCTCCACTTCTAGGGTTTCAACTTTCAAGTGCCAAAAATAAAAGACATGCCATGTGGTAAGACATAGAGCTATAGGAAGTCAAGACCTATTCTCCCATCTGTATCACCATATCACCATACCTTTTATTGAGAGAGGGTTTGGTTTTCTTTTCTTTTTTTTTTTTTTTTTAAATCTTGGGAGATTGTTTCTTACATTAATATCGAGGGCAGACATCTCCACATGTTATTTTTTTAAAGGGGGGGGCACCAAGAGGATGGCTAGTTGTGTGGTCCTTTGCACTAGTGCGGAAGCCAATAAGACCATGTATAAAGACATCAATATGAATAAGATTTTCTGATTTCAGAGGGATGGACGGTGACTTTACACACCCCTGTGTCTGGGTGCAAGGGACACCTGACGAGGTACCTTTCTTTTTCCTTTTTTTTTTCTGAATTTTTATATTATAATTTTTTATGGGTTCAATTTTTATGAACATATTGTCAATGCCATTATCTAATCAATGAATTAAAGTTCAAACAATTTGACTCCTCTATGCCATTTGACGTTTTAATAATTATTTGAAAAATATAAGAAATGTTGAAGAAGAAAAATAAAAGACACATGGTTTACCATGTTTGAGAATGACCACCAAATTTAACATATGATTTAAGATATTCCTATTTATAGAATTTGCCCACATGACAAAACGAGTTCATGCCTGCGTATCTCACACCCCTATGTAGGAAACATTTTTCCTTTTAATATTTAATAATGATAGCTCATAATTAAATTTATACAATTTTATTTTACGGATATCGAATAATTAAATTTATATAAATGTGTTTTGGTAGAATCCTGAATCCATGGATTGAAAATAGACCAAACCATTGTACATGCTACCAAAGGATACTTGAATGATTTAATTATTAGACCTCAGGATTTGATTTCCCACTATTCATTCTTACCTGATCCCAAGCCAAGTCTACTGATGCTCAACTGGACTGACTTAGATTGGGCGCTCCAAGGGTCATCCAGGCCTGTTACAACCAAGTTATGCCGATATGTGGCTGTTACAATTGTTCCATTAGAAGCCCAGTGAAATTTAGGGCCGAGCGTGCACTCCAACTAGCCTTGTCTGACATAATAAATGGGCGTATGTTCCTTCATTCTGCCACAGTTCCTTAGACAATAGAGATCAAAAACCTAGAATCGGGAGCTGGATCTGTCTTGGTCCTAGACTCCTAGCCGACTTTGATCAGAATCGAAAAGAAATCGATCAAAATTGGCCAAGACATATCCTAACCCCAGAATCCATGCAAAGATCGACTCCAAATCAGCCTCGCCCGATCTGATTCCAATTCTTAAAACCCTACTAGACAGCTTTAGATAGGTATATACCATGTGGCATTTGCGCTGGCAAAACAATCTGTCCATGTCACCACAAGTTCACAACTGGACCCTTATCCTCTTAGGCTGCACTAGCACGAGTTATGAGGGCTCTTTTCTTAGGGCGAAAGAACTGTGGAAACAGTAAACCAACGGGCCAATGGGAGGGCATGTGGCAGCATATTCAGCACACACCAAAGGGGAGGGGGGGGAGGCAGCACAATCTTTTTGCATCCTGCATAGTCTGGGCATTTCCTGCTTTCTAACTTCTAACACTCCATTCATTCCTTAAACCTGTCATCTTTCGACTTTTTTTTTCCATCAAAGCCCGTCCTCTTCGTCTTCCTTACTCAAAGACCATTCATTACAAGCACCTCTAATTCAGACTCCGTCCCCATCTTAACAACTAAACCATTTATCTCGAGATCTAAGTCATCAGCAGCAAAGTCGAACTCAACTGTAGGATTTTCCAACAGAGCAATGATCCCTTCTTCAGACTAAGGTAAATTCAGATCTGGGAAACCTTTACCCTCAAGTACAACATCAAGGAAGTGATCTCTGAGGAATCATTACTATGCCAAGCTGCTGGGTGTTCAAACAAATTCCTCATCATGGAAGTTCCCTATCCTCACGTCAAGGGCATCGATGATGGATTTGCCGTCTTGGAAGTAATGCCATGCCCACTCAGCCTGACACATATGCTCATCTCCATCATTGGCTTCTCTTGCTGTTGCCAATTCCAACAGCACCTCCCCAAAGCTGTAGATATCAATCTTCTCATTCACATCGGTTGTATAAGAAAATTCTGTAGACCCAATTACCAAAATATGTACTAGTATAAACACAGGAATTCCTGGCTTTGCCATTCAAGGAAAAATTCTAAAATTAAGAACAGAGAATTCTGCAATTTCAAAAACTACACTCACCTCGAGAAATGTAGCCAAAAGAAAGACATTTTGTTAGGCCCCCTGGCTTATGCATCAGCTTGGCAAGCCCAAAATCTGCAATCCTTGCCTTGAAGTCTTGAGTCTAGTAGCATGTTGCTTGACTTCACATCAGGGTTAACAATTGGCAAAGAGCAATCATGGTTCACGTAACAAAGCCCTTGTGAAGCTCCAACTGCAATCTGCAACCTTTTAGGCTAATCCAACTCTAGTGATGGACGGAACCAGACAGCGTCAATCCTCCAATCTTCCTGTGGAGCCATCAATCCAAGCTCCTATTCTCTAAGTAACATAAACAAGAAGCTTTGATAGTCGGGAGTCAGTGAAGAGTCGGGGATAACAAAAAAAGGAGAACGTGGAAAGTGGAATGGGAAAACCCATTCCCAAACGAGGTCCATTCTTGACTCCATTCTAGGAATTTAGAATGAGAATGTGTACCTAACAAAGGGCGTGCTAGGAAATGGCGAAACGTTTTTCAAGGCTTTCACCCCAGAAAACTGAACTAGACTCCGTCCCTCTATGTCCATTCAATCTGAATCTTACTGATTTCTGCCATTCCAGAATGCATTCTAGACCCAGAACTTCTGATACGCATACCAAACACAGCCTGTAAGTAAATTGAGATGGAGTAGAGATTGCAACCCAAAACATGGTCATCTAAATGTGTAAAGAAGATTCAAAAAGAAAATACATCATGACATCCTATCTTGAAAGTTTTCTTTTACCTATGCAACAACTACTTCACAATGAAAAATTTTCAAATAAATAAATAAAAACTCTACACCCCTTCAAACAAGAACTATTTCTACAAAACTGATCTAAATTTAAGTATCCAGGAAAATTAAGTAGATTCTCCTGGATGAGTTCCATCGCTTGTTTCACTGCTCTTACCTGCATTTCTCTGATTGCCCTACTGCTCTCTGGACTTAGCTGGGCCAGGACCAGCAGATACCTTGACCAATGATGGACGCAAAAGCCTATCACCAAGTTTGAAACCCTTACGAAATTCTTCAATTATGATACCTTCTGCAAATTCTGTGGACTCTTCACGCATGATTGCCCCATGAAGCTGAAAAAAAAAAAAAGAATTAAGGGTATGTAATGAGATCATTACTTGCCCTGAACTAGTATAGCACAACATACTGACTTAAGAAAATAAATTTCACTTGTGAGAATGGAGTATTTCATAAGTAGTCTTGCCCTCAAATATTGAGGACAAATGAATATATAAAGAAGAATTATCACTCCCCTCCCTGAACTATGGCTAAATATCAAGTTCCCCCAGGTTTTTGAAAATATTTTCACTCCCCTCCCCCCAAATCAAAAGATTCTATCAACCATGACTAAGTGTTAGTTTTTTCTGTTAAGTGCTTGTCCTATTTTTCATAATACCCTAAATGCCCCCCTCCCTAATCGATCAAAAGAAGAGGAAGCCTACTTTGTGTGTTCTTCAGTGAAACTCTCACCGAGAAGACCTGCTTGAATCGAAGACCTGAAGTTCTCCTCCTTCAATCAAAGCGACTGAATCTTCTGAAGTTCGCCTCCTTCAATCGAAGCCCTACTCCTTCAATTGAAGCCCTCCTTCAATCGAAGCCCCGCCATTTTAGGTTGTTCAATTGCAAGAATTTTCAGCAAGACTGTGAGTAAGAAGTAGCCAAACACAGCAACCCAAATAAAAAAGAGCTGAGAAAACTTAATCCAACTGCTGATGCAGTCCAATTTCAAGCATCTCCTTCATCAAATCTCTTGCTTTTTCCACATTACCCTGTTCCCTGTATCCCTCAATGAAAAATCCATAGATCTCTGAATTTGGTTGAAAACCTTTTCCCACCATCTCTAATTGCAGTTGCAATGCTTCTTCCATTTCACCTTCTTTACATAACTCTCTTATTAGAAGCTCATAGCTCTTTATACCTGGAAAAAAAATTTTCCCTTTCATGGCATTCCTTAGAAAATTCAAACCTTCATTGACCCTACCGCTACAACACATCACTTGTACCACTTTATCGATCGTGGAAGCCTCTGGCGGTCTGGCCTGATATCTTTCATGCACATATCCTTATATAAAAGGACTGTAGAATTAATTTCACAGTATCCTTTAATCAGATGTTCATAAGTTAGACAAGTTGCTTCAATTTCACTCAATGCCATATCCCGGAAAAATTGTTCTGCCCTTTCCATTTGCCCAATTTTGCAGAAACCACCAATAATGTGTTATAAGCAGCAACATCAGGATCAATTTGTTTTGTTCTCATTTCTTCCCATAATTTTAGAGCTTCTGTCATCTTTCCTTCATCACAAAAAGCCACCATTAAAGCATCAGGATAGAGGCATTTGATAAAGTTCAATCGGCTCTTTGAGCGCTGCTCTTTGAGGATCGAAACGACAGATGAGATTAAGGTTTCATTCGGAGGGTTTTGATCTGATGGGGATGATGGCAAGGAATGGAAAGATAATGAGAAATAGATGGTCAAATGTCTGCAAGAGGAAGCCCTGATCAGCAAGCAGGGCTTCAATTGAAGGAGGGCTTTGATTTCAAGCAAGCAGGGCTTCGATTGAAGGAGGAGAACTTCAGGTCTTCTTGGTGAGAGTTTCGCTGAAGAACACACGAACACACAAAGTAGGCTTCCTCTTCTTCATTTTGATCAATTAGGGAGGGGGCATTTAGGGTATTATGAAAAATTGGATAAGCACTTAACAGCAAAAACTAACACTTAGTCACGGTTGATAGAATCTTTTGATTTAGGGGGAGGGGAGTGAAATATTTTAAAAAACATGGGGGAACTTGATATTTAGCCATAGTTAAGGGGAGGGGAGTGATAATTCCTCATATATAAAATATGCATGCACCTTTCCTCATTTAAGCCGTTACTAGAAAATGCAACCAGTAATACACCCCAGGAGTCAGACTCAATTTAATCAAGACCTGGGCTGAACTGAAAAGGTAACCAGGTCTTCATAAACCCCGTTACTAGAAAGTGCAACCAGTAATAAACCCCAGGAGTCAGACTCAATTTAATCAAGACCTGGGCTGTCTAAAAAGGTAACCAGGTCTTCATAAACCTGAACAAATTCCATTCAGTACTTGAAAAAAAAGCATCAAGTACCCAGCTGAGTTTTGAGTCGACTCAGTATCAAACCTGTATTGTGCAAATAAGCTGATCAATAAAAATGACAATTTCCCCCAATACAGTTACCATCTGTCCACTACAATGATATGTGGTTGTTTAAAAACAAACCCCCGGAATAAGCTCAAAGGGCCAAAACAAACAAATTCATGGCAAGGATCTTCTAAAATTCATTTGTGCAAATATAGCATCTTGTTATGTGGCAGGTTTAACAAAAATTGTCTTGTTCGTAACATTAAACCGACCCCAAAATATGACAAAGAAAATAAGAACACCTCATGTTGTATTAGTTGTTGTGTAAAGCTCGCTGCAAAACAAAAGGACGAAAATGTGTGGAACCAATTTACGATTTCTGCAGCTTGCTTTTGTGTATCAAAATAATAAGTGAATGAAAAAGCTCCCATATAAACAAAAGTTGACTAAGTCATTCTGTAACGACCCCAAATCCGATCTAGGAGTTTGGTTGTTGGCGGTCCAAGATTGATTTTATTTTAGGGAATGAGCCGGTATGGATTTCCATAAACCATGGGAAAAAGCATATAAAATAAATAAAATATGTAATTAATTCATAGAAATGTGCAGCAGAAGTCTTAAATAATAAATAACAAAATAAAAGACACTTCCCCAATAGGAAGGTTTAAAATGAAGATGACATTAAAGGTCAATAAGCCTTACAAAAGACTTCAAAGAAAATGCTAAAGAAAATAGAATCATCAAGAAACTAGAAATAGCCTCCACCCAAGTCAAAGCCACCGTCATCCTTGTTAGACCATAGGTATGCAATAGGCTCATCATCTCCCTCTCCATGAATCTCAATCCCATCATCTGAACTATTGTAAGGGGTAAGCTTAGTAAATGGCAGAAATCACAATTTACACAAGTTTGAAAACAAAAGAAATAAAGTTTTCTCTTTTAAATGAAATGTGAACTATCACAAAAATAAAGAAAAATTTAACAAGTCATTCAAACAATAATAGACATTACAAATCATGATTAATGAAATTTAACACCACCGTCCTGAACTGTACTACGGCTCACACCGTACTGTGACCTTGATCAGTGTGTTAATTCATTCACATAATTTATAATTTCAATAATAGTTCAAACATATGGGAATGACATGTGCCCCCCATACCGTACTACGGCTCACACCATACTATGACCATGATGCACATCCATCCCATATGCAAGATATTACAATCACACCATTGGTTCTTGTAAGGCGTAAAGCACACCCTATTGTCTCGTACCGTACAACGGCTCACATCATACTATGACCTTGATTGATAGTGAGGTTTTCGCACAAACAGAATGTGCTCAATGATAGCATACATCATCCAAAAATCTGCATAGGGACATAATATAACAATCACAAATCCGAAAAAAAATGAAATAAATATAAATCAAAATTTCTAATATGCTTTTATTATTAATTGTGAAATGCCAAACCTAATAAAGAGATAGAAATTTCAAGAGAAATAAATTTACAATTCTAAGAAAAAAATTAGTCATTTAATATATAAACATACAAGTTAATTTCCTATATCACATATTAATAATTATAAAACAAAATATGTGTAGAGAGTGAATTAAACCACTCACTGAAACTTTCTCAGAAGGCAAAAAAAAAAAAAAAAAAATCTTTAGATATAAGTTCTTGAAACAAACGTCTCCCTCCTAATCGAATGAAGCTAAGGGAAGAGGTTAGACATTTCTTCTTCTTCTTCTTCTTCTTCTTCTTCTTCTCTTTCTCACTTGAATCACCAAAAGAGGGGAAAAAGATGAGGGTGTCCTCTCTCTCTCTCTCTCTCTCTCTCTCTCTCTCTCTCTCTCTCTCTCTCTTCAAAATCTGCAGCCTTGTGAGAGGCTGCCAACCTACCCTCTTCTCTTTTTATTTCCCAAGTTCTCTTCTTAATTCACAGAAGGAATAAAATCTTTAAGGGCCAATCAGCATTCTCCCTTGTCAATTTGCTTAGCAAGGCTAAGAGGAGATGCCAAAAGTATTGTTCCTTTGCCCCCCTTGATTATACAATTTGTCCCCCTTGATTAGATAATTTGTCCCCCCCCCCTTTGATTTGAGTCTTATAAGGAATGGGAAGATGATAATCAATTTACCCCTTGATTAGACAATTTATCCCCCTTGATTTGAATCTCACAAGGAAGGGAAAAATGCATCACTAAGTTAGTATAATTAAAATGATAGTAATCTATGTGTCAAATCATAATTGCATGAATTTGAATAATTAGCATAATAGATAAGGTGGTTTGAAAATCAATCATAAATGTATAAACCAAATAAGGAAATAATGTGAGGTGGGGAGATAAAATACAATATTTAATATGATTTATAATAGACAATAATGGTAAGGCAAATTAAAAGTTTCTATAAGTGACCGACAACCAAACAAACAATTATGCCTCACCACATAATTACAATAAAAGATATGGATCTAAAAAAGAAAATTTGCAAATTCAAAAACATTTAAAAACTTAACAACTTACCAAAACTAGAGTGGTGATAAGGCCAAAGAATCTTGGACTTTGGTCGACAAGTCTACATTTGACTGCCACTTCATCCATTACAAACATTGACTTTGACTACCTCATCATCAGCTGACTCATCACTTCAGGTCAATGTTGGACTAAGTCAAAGAAAAATAAGGGGTATTACAAAACTAGTTTTCTATACTACCATTTAGCATGTTTTGTATGAGAGGAACCTTAGGCTTTAGGCTGGAAAATCATGAACCCTCCAACAGATTTGGGATAGTATCAGTCCAAAAATCTCTTCATAATCTCTTGTTGGAGCATTCTAGTCTCTTTCCATTATTTAATCCCCTCCCCCCCAGGTGACCCCTTCTAGTCAAATTGGTCCTCATTCATTCTCTCTCTCTCTCTCTCTCTCTCTCTCTCTCTCTCTCTCTCTCTCTCTCTCTCTCTCTCCTCTTCTCTCCTTATGTCCTTGAAAATTTTGGCGTTTTGTTGAATATATTTTTTCATTCACGCAAAAAAAAAATATATATTGCATTTAAGAGGGCTAGGAAACTAAGTGGCCACAGAATTGGATTCAATAATGTTAATGCAACCCAATGAATATTTAGTATAATAATTTTTTTTTTTTTTTTTGGGTTGAATTTTGTGTATAATATGACCTTTCAATCAATGATGGGGATCAAAGATTTAAGGATTGGAATTAAGAAGTAATTGGCCATCGCCAATACTAGGGGTGAAACAGGGGCCGGATGGACTAGGTTTCTTGAAAAAGAAAATGTGGAGTGGAGCATATAACTCTATTTGGTGGCCCATTTTCTTCTTCCTTCATCCTTTGCTGAGAAGGTTTCTGCTACCA